>NW_026716636.1:0-17114 GCF_029784015.1 Lycium ferocissimum
ATAGATGTTGTTCAGCTGTGTCAATATGACTTATTTTGGGACGTTCCCGTACGTAGTGGCAGCCTTGTCGGCTTGCGTACATATATTTTGGGATGTTGTATGTAGTGGCAGCCTTGTCGGCTTGTGTATATACTTAGGATGTTCCCATACGTTATGGCAGCCTTGTCGGCTCGTGTATTATGTTATCTTTGATTGGTTGTGACTCCTCAGGAGACAGGTTACCTATATATATAAATGTGACAGTTCTGAGACAACGTACTGTTTTTGCAAGCCTCCATATCATGTTTAGTTTCAGTTTTATTATATCTAACAGGTACGTATACGAGTGTCCAACTCGGGCACTAGTCATGGCCTACGGGGTTGGGTCGTGACATTTATGATATTGTGATAGTTGTTATTAACGTTTGGGAGTTGATATGGAAATATGGAGGAAGTTGTATAAACAAAGGAAATGCTGCCCAATTTTCTCTAGCTTTAGTAAGCACGTTCTTGTAAATCATTTAGCTAATGTCGATACGAATTCTCTTGAAGGTGAAGACGTGAGCATTAAAGGAGAACGAGCAAGCAATATAGTAGCTAAACGATAAAGGTATGTAAGACTAGTCCTTTCTTTCTAAGGCATGACTCTATGGTATGAATCCTCCTATCTTTCTATGACTTCTCTACACATATGTATGTATCGGAAATGATGAGTCTACGTTATAAAGAGAGCTCTCATGAGATGAGTTAAGAGGTATGTATAAATACGATAATGAACCCAAGTCGAGAGATCCTAAAGCATATGATACAATGTTTTAAGCTAATGACCTTCATACGACTCCTTGATATTATTCATTGTTGCTAGACCTATCTTATGATGTTAGTCTCTTTCCCTTTAAGGCATGATTTTCCTCCTTCTCCAGGAATTTCCTAAATACCGAAGAACTAGGAGTCTACGTTCATGAATAGCCATATGAGATAAAGATAAGAGATACATTATGAGCACGATAATGGTGTCGATGAGTCTATGAACATAAAGGGCTATTTATGTATAAGGTAAAGAAAAGAGGTGAGACACGAGTATGATAATCGATGTTGATGAGATAAGTCTATAGAATCCTAAAGTGAGATATGATGCCCACGAAGTCAAAGATTCTAAGTATGGCTCCATTGGTGCTTCTTCTTATGTACACTCACCTTAAAATGTTAGTCCCTTCAAGGTGAGATACGATGATTTGATTACTCCATGATGTAATCGGGGTTCCACGACCTTATGTCACCCCGACATAGCTATAGTTGCCTACGAGTCCCAATGTATGTTTTGATAATATATGTGTGTATATATATATATATATATATATAATGTCGCGTAGTTATGATAAAGCCATGATATGCTTATAAGATAATTAATAATCATAAGTCTATGATATGTATGATGATGTTTAGCTTATAATATACCTATGAAATGTATGATGATAAGTATATGATGATGTGATTCCACCGCGCCTAATTGGCCGGACACGATCACCACTAGTGGGCTGCGTGCGACTACACCGTGCCTAGAGGGCCGGACATGACCACCACTAGTGGGCTGCACATGAGGGTTACCCGGACATGTCACTGCTACGGCGGGCTGCTATGATTCCACCGCGCCTAGAAGGCCGGACATGATCACCACTAGTGGGCTGCGTGCGACTACACCGTGCCTGGAGGGCCGAACATGACCACCACTAGTGGGCTGCATATGAGGGTTACTTGGACGCGGGTTAATGATGATGATATATGTATGATATGATGATATATGTATGATATGATAATGTATGCATGATAAGATGACGTATACGCTATGGTAACTCATATGATATGCTACATATGATATATGTATAAAATGTATCCATTTGAAGGTTATTTCCTCATCCTATGTCTTATGGCTTCTCTATTATATTCATTTCGTTCATGCCTTACATACTCAGTACAATATTCGTACTGACGTCCGTTTTCTTTGGACGCTGTGTTCATGCCCACAGGTAGGCAGGGAGACGGTGCAGATTTATAGGAGCTACCAGCAGACCTTGATAGCACTCCATTATTCCGGAGGTGCCATTGCTTATTGTTTTGTGTTCATATATTTTGGGCACGACGGGGTCCTGTCCCGTCCATATGTCTAGTACTCTAGTAGAGGCTCGTAGATATGTATGTGTGGGTAGTATGGTCTCACAGTCTTTCATGTATATGCATGTATATATATTATTTTGATAGCCGAAGGGCTTATGTATATAAAGTAAATATGTTTCAAATGATAATAGTTTTCTGTGATAATGAGCATATATTATGAATGAAGGCAGATGAGTAATAGAACGAGTGGTGCTCGGTGGTCAGCCCCGGGTACCCGTCATGGCCCCTAGTCCGGTCATGACAAATAATCCTCAATGTTCTCAACATTTCATCAATAAAACTTTGCGGGTCTTCATCCTGCTTTGACCCGAAAAACTCTGGAGGATTCAAACTCATAAAATCATGGGCTCTAGTACTAACTGCCCTGTCACCTGAACCTGAACTCTGCCGCTGTGCTTGGACGGCAACTAACTGGGTCAATAAGTGAATAGCCTCGGTCACTTGTTGACCCGAAGTGGCCGATGGAGGAACTCGAGGCATAGGAGTTGGAGCTAAAGCTCCCTCTTGTTCTTCTAAATTAGGCAGAGTAGAAGAGGCATTAGATGGAGCCTTATTATGTGATTCGCCCTCTTCTACATTCATTGGCGGCTCTCTTTCTACCCGCCTTTTCATCGTAGTCTTGCCCTTCTGGGCAGCTGTAGCTTTTCCCTTTGGCGGCATTTCTGAAATCATAACACACTATTAGGGAGGAGAAAATCTTATACACGGCTCTATCGCACGATCTCATAAGAAGAAGAATGGTCATTTTTCCTAAATGCCTTGTAGCCTCCAGTTTATTAGCGTAGCGCGCAACACACCATAAACAAGACTCTACTAGACACGGCTCGTAGACTTCCTAGGACTGAACTGGTCTGATACCACTTTTGTCACGACCCGACTACGGGCCATGACGGGTACCCGGGGTTAACCACCGAGCACCGCTCATACCATTACCCATTATACACATCAAGCATTCATTCATTAATCTTATACCCAAATCATAGGAAAACCATTTTTTCACTTGAAACATATTTACTTTATATACATAAGCCCTTCGGCTATCAAAATCAAAATAATGTATATACATACGAGGAGAAAGCTGAGACCATACTACCCACATATACGCATCTACGAGCCTCTACTAGAGTGCTAGACATAGGGACGGGACAGGACCCCGTCATGCCCAAAACATATATATACACAAAAGAATAAATCTGTTATACCCCGCGTTTTCAGAGCATGAGTTTCACATGTACCTCATCGTAGTAATGGGATGTTTTGAAAGGCACAAGCCATGGAAAGTACGTAACAACGAAGAAAAAGGGTGAATTACGATCTCGTAAGTCGTAATCGGGAAAGAATATTTTGAAACACGGGAACATGGCCATTATTAGTGTAATAAGTGATAAATATCACGTATGGAGATTTTTCGGAATATTTCGGGATTGAGCAAATTGAAGAAAATAAGTTCGACGAAAATTTGAGAAACGCGGGACGGATTTTAGTTAACTTTGGAGGCGCATATCTCATAGTATATGGAGTTTTAAGGTGGTTCAAAGTCCTAAAATGAAGTTCGTCGAGTCTAGTTTGTAATGCAACAAACCGTTCATTGATAAGACATCGGAGTAGAGAATTATAGACGTTACAAACTGAACGGTCGACGCAGAAACAGCATTCCCGCGGCACCGCTACAGTACCGCTACAGTACTGTAGCTACAGTAACCGACTTCAGCATTCCGTTTTAAGGGACAAAAATCTCATTTTTTTTCAGCCAAAGTTCTAAAAATTTCCAGAAGATTCAGCACAAAAAAGGGAGCAAATATACCTCACAAAATGAGAATTTTGAGTGAAATTTCAAGTAACGAAGTACCAATCGAAGTCCGGGCAACGCATAGTCACGAATATAATTTCATTTGGAATTAGAGGAGCATGGGAACAAGAAAATGTTGAAGAAGGTATGTTTTAATCCTTTTTTCATATGTTATCGATGGTTTAAATGTGTTGTAGTGTGAGGAAATGGATGAAAAATCATGGAATTTGTGTGTTGAAGGGTGGCCGAAAATGGACTGTTTTGTTTGGCAAAGAATGAACAAATTTTCTTTAGTATGTTTTGGTTGTTGTTGTATGGATTTTATGATGAAAATGATGGTTTAATGATTTAAATGGAAGTTGGAATCGTTTGTAGGTTGTGGGAGAAGCTAATGTAATTTTAATATAGTTTCTTGAATTTATGGGATTAATGTTGTTAAAGTATGGATTGTTAGTATGGTTTATGAGTTTGGAAGAAAGAAATATGTTGGTGATATTTCCTTGGATTTGAAAGGTTTTGGGTTGCCTTATGTTTAGGTTGGGTTGTTTGGAATAATTTTGTGGATTGTTGGAAATGTTTTTGAATCGCGTTTGAAAGGTTTGAATTGTTATTTGAATATGCGATTGTTGATATTAGTTTGGAAATATGTAGTTAAGTTGAATATAATTGGAATGTTGTCGAAGTATGTGGAAATGACTTGTTAGTGTTAGAATGCGTTTGAAATTACTTATTGATGTTGTTGGAATGGTTGTTGGTATTGTTGTTGAAGATTTGGCCGAGTTAAATTCTCGGGGGCGTCCAAGTTATAGGGGAAGTGCTGCCCAATTTTTGGTAGAAAAAGAAATGGTTTGGAATTGGATTCTTTAGCGCGTATGACTAATGTTCGACGCTTATTCGTTGTTGTAGATTTTGGAGAAGACGAGACTTACGTTCGGATTAGCTTAGGAAGCAAGTAAGGTATGTGAAGCTTACCCTTCTTTTCTTTTGGCATGTCTTAGACGGGATTAAGGTATGACATGATTTGTGCCTCGGGGTAACTCCATTCGTAAATTTCGAGTATGTTGTGATTCGTATTTGCTTTGATGTTGGCATCCTTAGTATGGTCAGGCTATGGTCCGTATGTCTTGGATATGACTGAGTTTGAAATGTTGCGTAAGCGACTCTTATATGTTTCTTGATATTCGTATCCTTAATGCGGTCGAGTTACGATCCTTACGTCTTTTGTATGATTAAATTTCTAAGGTTGCAAAAGAGTTATATTTTCAAAAGAGATTTGTTTCAAAAGAGTTTTGTTTTCAAAAGAAATATGTTCTTAAACGATTTCGAAACTACGAACGACCGTAACTTCCAAGAGAGAGCTCGGATCGCTTTGATTTCTTCGCAAATGATTTCATGACGAGTAAGGACTTAAATTTTTATAGGCGGGCCCGGATTGGGTTGACGCTCGTCCGTGGGTCCCGCGACTTTTCTATGTTGGTTTTAAATGACCTATTTTTTTTTTAAAAGGAATTTAATACGACCACTTCTCCGATCCCAAGCATGATTATTTATTTATCTGTCGAGTTGGAAATAAGGATTTTATGCCCATGATTTTGATACGTAACAACGGTTTTAAAAGTTCGGTTTGATATGTCCCGAGCGAGATTCGGAGAAAACTTGATTTGATTATGGTTTTGGATTTTCAAAAAGAGGGTTCGTTTTGATCATTCGGTTGAGTCCGTGATGATGTCCGATATGCGTATGGTTACTTACGATCCGCTCGTGCGTTTCTGTGTTACCTCTTTCACCGGTTCCCGGGCCGGTATGTGATCGTGCGCACTATGATATATTCCGGTGTTATGCTGTGTTACGGTTCCCGAGACCTCGCCATAGGGCCGGGTTCCGTTTATGGAGTTATGCTGTGATATGGCTTATGATGTGTTGGGATGATGTGTTATGTTCGGGGTTGTACGGAGATTTGAAACTTCTGGTGTTATGCTGTGTTGTGGCGCCAGATAGGGTGGCGACCACGTTCTGTCCGCCGGGTCCTATGGGCCGCATATGATATGTGATGATGTATGATGATATGATGAGTTTGTTCACCGATGGTGGGGCAAACCCAATGATGAGGCAAAATCCCACATTGGTTTAGGCAAATCCCACATCGGTTAATGTTATTTCATATGACAGATTGTGATGTGTTCGATATGAGTATGTATAATTTGTGTGTCAGATGTAAGTACTTGGGTATTTGGATTTTTACGACTTCACTTTCGTATTTCCTACTTCGGTTAAGATTTCATTTGATGTATGCTATGCTTTACATGCTCGGTACATATTTCGCATCGACCCCTTTCTTCGGGGGCTGCGTTTCATGCCACGCAGTACCCACGGATGAGTAGGTGATGCTAGCAAGAGATGCTCCGATAGCCGGATTGGCGAGTTCCATTTCTTAGTGTCTTTGCCGAGTCAGAGTACTTTTGTATGGTGTCCGAAGTTATGGTAGAGACTTTGCAGACAGTGTCGAGTGTATGATATGTCGGGTCTGTTTTGTAAGCGGCTATGTAAGCCGGTGTGTTTGTATGCATTACGCTACCGATGTGTTTGGCAAGCGGCTATATAAGCCGAAGTACTGTTGTGCCTTATTTTGCAGATCTTATACGATTGCAGATTTTATTTGATTTGAAAAAAAAAAAACGAAAAGCATGTTTGTCTTATGAAAAATTTTCACCCTGTGCTTATGTTATGTTTTGTGGGCCCAGTATGGTTACGAGAGTCTGCGGGTTCGCTCGGCCCTAAGTAAGGATCGGGTGCCCGTCATGCCCTATCGGAAATTAGGGTGTGACAAAGTGGTATCAGAGCAGTTCGTCCTAGGGGTTGTCTGCAAAGTCGTGTCCAGTAGAGTCTTGTTTATGGTGTGTTGCGCGCCACATTTATAAACAGGAGGCTACGGGGCATTTAGGATGGTTACTCTTCTTTCATATCTGAGATCGTGCCATAGAGCCAAGTCATAGGGAATGAGATTTCTCTTACTGACCTTTGGTTTCAGCAGAAGAATGGCATCGATAGAAGAAAGCGATGGATGATGTTGGAAGTTACGAAGTACGCAGGTAAGCAAAGGTATGAAAGATATGTGTCGGGTAAGATATTGCAAAGACGATTGAAATATAAGTTGAGGATTAAAAGGAAAAGTAAACAAGAAAAGTGTAACAGGTACAGTTCGAGTTGGACACACGAGGTAAGTTTATCATCTTCGTACTGTTGTTGATGTTGGGAGCCCTGTGAGGCTGTGATATGATATGATATGTATATATGTATGTTGGCCCTGTGAGGCATTGTTGGTATTTCCTGCGTGCAGGTTTTGAGGTAGTAAGAAATATAGAGGAAACTCTGCCGAAATTTTTCCAGAAATAAAAAGAGAATGAGATATGGGTTTGTAATACGACTTGAAAGGTCGTGCCGATAGTAATAGTGAGATTAAGACAAGAGTACGGAGGAAAAGAATTGTGATGTATATGAACGTATTGATAAGACAGCTTGTGAGCTATTAAGGATAAAGTTGATCAGAAAGGGTAAAAAAAAAAAAAAGTTAAGGAGTGGTACACTATGAGATCGAATACGAACGAGACAATGTGAATATAATGAAGATTGTTATGAAAATAAGTAAAGCCTGGGGAGAAGATGACTTGGGAAGTCGAAAAGACGATGAAGAAGAAATATGGTTGGGAGATGAGACGGTATGTCATGATAATAAAGGAAACCCCCGAGATCTTTATAAGACCCTATGCGGCTAGTTGAACATTCGAGGACGAATGTTCTAAAGGGGGAAGGATGTTATACCCCGCGTTTTCGAGCATGAGTTTGACATGTACCTCATCGTAGTAATGGGATGTTTTGAAAGGCACAAGCCATGGAAAGTACGTAACAACGAAGAAAAAGGGTGAATTACGATCTCGTAAGTCGTAATCGGGAAAGAATATTTTGAAACACGGGAACATGGCCATTATTAGTGTAATAAGTGATAAATATCATGTATAGAGAATTTCAGAATATTTCGGGATTGAGCAAATTGAAGAAAATAAGTTCGACGAAAATTTGAGAAACGCGGGACGGATTTTAGTTAACTTTGGAGGCGCATATCTCATAGTATATGTGGAGTTTTAAGGTGGTTCAAAGTCCTAAAATGAAGTTCGTCGAGTCTAGTTTGTAATGCAACAAACCGTTCATTGATAAGACATCGGAGTAGAGAATTATAGACGTTACAAACTGAACGGTCGACGCAGAAACAGCATTCCCGGCGCACCGCTACGGTGAAGATCTGCCACAAAGATGCGCTACAAGACGCTACAGATGTAGCTGCAAAACCGACTTCAAAGCATTCCGTTTTAAGGGACAAAAATCTCATTTTTTTTTCAGCCAAAGTTCCAAAAATTTCCAGAAGATTCAAGACAAAAAGGGAGCAAATATACCTCACAAAATGAGAATTTTGAGTGAAATTTCAAGTAACGAAGTACCAATCGAAGTCCGGGCAACGCATAGTCACGAATATAATTTCATTTGGAATTAGAGGAGCATGAGAACAAGAAAATGTTGAAGAAGGTAAGTTTTAATCCTTTTTTCATATGTTATGGATGGTTTAAATGTGTTGTAGTGTGAGGAAATGGATGAAAAATCATGGAATTTGTGTGTTGAAGGGCTGGCCAAAAATGGACTGTTTTGTTTGGCAAAGAATGAACAAATTTTATTTAGTATGTTTTGGTTGTTGTTGTATGGATTTTATGATGAAAATGATGGTTTAATGATTTAAATGGAAGTTGGAATCGTTTGTAGGTTGTGGGAGAAGCTAATGTAATTTTAATATAGTTTCTTGAATTTATGGGATTAATGTTGTTAAAGTATGGATTGTTAGTATGGTTTATGAGTTTGGAAGAAAGAAATATGTTGGTGATATTTCCTTGGATTTGAAAGGTTTTGGGTTGCCTTATGTTTAGGTTGGGTTGTTTGGAATAATTTTGTGGATTGTTGGAAATGTTTTTGAATCGCGTTTGAAAGGTTTGAATTGTTATTTGAATATGCGATTGTTGATATTAGTTTGGAAATATGTAGTTAAGTTGAATATAATTGGAATGTTGTCGAAGTATGTGGAAATGACTTGTTAGTGTTAGAATGCGTTTGAAATTACTTATTGATGTTGTTGGAATGGTTGTTGGTATTGTTGTTGAAGATTTGGCCGAGTTAAATTCTCGGGGGCGTCCAAGTTACAGGGGAAGTGCTGCCCAAATTTTTGGTAGAAAAAGCAATGGTTTGGAATTGGATTCTTTAGCGCTTATGACTAATGTTCGACGCTTATTGCTGTTGTTGTAGATTTTGGAGAAGACGAGACTTACGTTCGGATTAGCTTAGGAAGCAAGTAAGGTATGTGAAGCTTACCCTTCTTTTCTTTTGGCATGTCTTAGACGGGATTAAGGTATGACATGATTTGTGCCTCGGGGTAACTCCATTCGTAAATTTCGAGTATGTTGTGATTCGTATTTGCTTTGATGTTGGCATCCTTAGTATGGTCAGGCTATGGTCCGTATGTCTTGGATATGACTGAGTTTGAAATGCTGCGTAAGCGACTCTTATATGTTTCTTGATATTCGTATCCTTAATGCGGTCGAGTTACGATCCTTACGTCTTTTGTATGATTAAATTTCTAAGGTTGCAAAAGAGTTATATTTTCAAAAGAGATTTGTTTCAAAAGAGTTTTGTTTTCAAAAGAAATATGTTCTTAAACGATTTCGAAACTACGAACGACCGTAACTTCCAAGAGAGAGCTCGGATCGCTTTGATTTCTTCGCAAATGATTTCATGACGAGTAAGGACTTAAATTTTTATAGGCGGGCCCGGATTGGGTTGACGCTCGTCCGTGGGTCCCGCGACTTTTCTATGTTGGTTTTAAATGACCTATTTTTTTTTAAAAGGAATTTAATACGACCACTTCTCCGATCCCAAGCATGATTATTTATTTATCTGTCGAGTTGGAAATAAGGATTTTATGCCCATGATTTTGATACGTAACAACGGTTTCTGAAGTTCGGTTTGATATGTCCCGAGCGAGATTCGGGAGAAAACTTGATTTGATTATGGTTTTGGATTTTCAAAAAGAGGGTTCGTTTTGATCATTCGGTTGAGTCTGTGATGATGTCTGATATGCGTATGGTTACTTACGATCTGCTCGTGCGTTCTGTGTTACCTCTTTCACCGGTTCCCGAGCCGGTATGTGATCGTGCGCACTATGATATATTCCGGTGTTATGCTGTGTTACGGTTCCCGAGAGCTCGCCATAGGGCCGGGTTCCGTTTATGGAGTTATCTTTGTGATATGGCTTATGATGTGTTGGGATGATGTGTTATGTTCGGGGTTGTACGGAGATTTGAAACTTCTGGTGTTATGCTGTGTTGTGGCGCCAGATAGGGTGGCGACCACGTTCTGTCCGCCGGTCCCTATGGGCCGCATATGATATGTGATGATGTATGATGATATGATGAGTTTGTTCACCGATGGTGGGGCAAACCCAATGATGAGGCAAAATCCCACATTGGTTTAGGCAAATCCCACATCGGTTAATGTTATTTCATATGACAGATTGTGATGTGTTCGATATGAGTATGTATAATTTGTGTGTCGGATGTAAGTACTTGGGTAATTGGGTTGTTACGACTTCACTTTCTGTATTTCCTACTTCGGTTAAGACCTCGTTTGATGTATGCTATGCTTTACATGCTCAGTACATATTTCGTACTGACCCCCTTTCTTCGGGGGCTGCGTTTCATGCCACGCAGGTACCCACGGATGAGTAGGTGATGCTAGCAAGAGATGCTCCAGCTGGATTGGCGAGCTCCATTTCCTCCGGAGTGCTGCCGAGTTAGAGTACTTTTGTATGGTATCCGAAGTTATGGTAGAGACTTTGCAGACAGTGTCGAGTGTATGATATATCGGGTTTATTTTGTAAGCGGCTATGTAAGCCGGTGTGTTTGTATGCATTACGCTACCGATGTGTTTGGCAAGCGGCTATATAAGCCGAAGTACTGTTGTGCCTTATTTTGCAGATCTTATACGATTGCAGATTTTATTTGATTTGAAAAAAAAAAACGAAAAGCATGTTTGTCTTATGAAAAATTTTCACCCTGTGCTTATGTTATGTTTTGTGGGCCCAGTATGGTTACGAGAGTCTGCGGGTTCGCTCGGCCCTAAGTAAGGATCGGGTGCCCGTCATGCCCTATCGGAAATTAGGGTGTGACAAAATCAATGGCACCTTCGGAACAATGGAGTGCTCTCAGTCGCCCTAATAGCTCCTACGAGTCTGGATCACCTCCCTGTCTACCTGTGGGCATGAACACAACGTCCAAAGAAAATGGACGTCAGTACGAACATTGTACTGAGTATGTAAGGCATAAATGAAATGAACATAATAGAGAAATCATAAGACATAGGATGAAGATATAACCTGCGTGACTTTTAAGTGCGGATACATTTCATACATATATCATACATAAGCATATTACATGTATTACTATAGCGCATGCATCATCGTTAACCCGCGTCCGGGTAACCATCATATGCCGCCCACTAGTGGTGATCATGCCCGGCCTTCTAGGCACGGTGGAATCATAAGCAGCCCGCCTTAGCGGTGATATATCTGGCCATTTGGGCACGGTGGGATCATAAGCAGCCCGCCTTCGCGGTGACATGTCCGGCCATTTAGGCACGGTGGAATTATATCATCGTGCATATCATAGACTTATCATTATTATACATCTCATAGGCATATCATGACCTTATCATAACTTAGCATCATTATACATTTATCACCAAAACATACACTAGAACTTGAAGGCAACTATAGCTATGTCGGGGTGACATAAGGTCATAAAACCCCGATTACATTATGGAGTGATCATAATCGTTATATCTCACCTTGGAGGGACTAACGTTTTAAGATGAGTGCACACAAGGAAAAACATCAATGGAACTATATTTAGGGTCACTAGATTGTAGAAACATCATATCGTATTCATAGCAAGAACTCTATGGAATTAACATATCATGGACTTTAGAACTTTTAGGCTCAACTCATAGTCCTCATCATCCTGCTCGCATCGTATCTCTTTTCTTTATCTTATGAAAAGCTCTTTATAACCATAGACTCATAGTTTCCGATGTGTAGGAAAGTCATGGAAATGTAGGAAAATTCATGCCATGGAGTCATGCGTTAGAAAGAAGGGATTAGACTTCCATACCTCTTTCGTTTAGCTATTCTATCGTTTGATCGTTCTCCTTCGATGCTCACGTTTCTACCTTCAAGAGAATTCGCATTAACATTAGCTAATCGATTATAAGAACGTGCTTACTAAAACTAGAGAAAATTAAGCAGCATTTCTTTTGTTTATACAACTTTCTTCATAGTACATATCAACTCCCAAACATTCATAACAACATTCACAATATTATAAGCAACAATCATCATTCATCTACATTATCCATATCTCTTAATTCCACTTCAACTTCTCCATAATCATGGTCATAGTTCACTATTACGTTTTCTCACATATAATAATTATCCCATGTTCTAAATGTCATTTATAACATACTTACAACCACAACATATCAATATTCATGACTCATTCCAAACTACTACTCAATATGTCACTATTCTTACATTCATGACCCATTTCCTATTTCCTTCTACAATCCAAGTGTTTCAACTTTTCAATACCTCAAAAAACATGGAAATACCATAAAACTCACCTTAGATAATGGAAGAATAAGCTTTGAGTGGAAATACTCTTCATGCACCAAAACCCTAGTTCACTTCCATTGGAATTTCTTGGCTTGGATGAACTTTAATGTGTTTCATACACTTGGTTTTGTTGGTTTGATGAAGTTGATCATCAATTTCTCTTGGGTTCTTATGGATGAAGAGTGGAGAGTTCTCTAGAGTGTTCTTGAAGTGTGGAGAGGAGAAATGAAATGAATTACAAGAGTGAGGGTCCTTATATTAATTCTTGAAACTGTCCCGACCATATTCTACGGACCAACATACGGTCCGTATAAATTATACCGAACGTATGTCCGGCCGTAGATCTGGTCCGTGGAGGTGTGCTATCCGGGCTGATTATACGGCCGTACATACGGCCGTTGTAATTTATACGGCCGCATGTTGGGCCGTATAATGCCCAAACTTCTTCCGAACTCATTCTCGTTGACTCGTTTGATCTCCAATCCTTATGGAACCTTCGACACTTGTTTAACACCTCATTACCAATCTAAGGGACATTATAACTCTTCTCCAGAGCATCGTTAAGCCATCATTAATTCGATACTCGTAAATCTTGCTTGACACACAACATATACCTTGCTTTCCTTAACAACTTTCTTCCCTTACCTCAAATGTCTTTGAAATCTCGATTAAGATCATCAAATGCTATTTCTTACTTATCAAAATATCGTATACGTCGTGCCCTTCGTTAGTCTATTCACTGTACGTTAACAGGAAATTTCCAAGGTGTAACAGTATCATCCCTTTGTATTGATATGATCATTTATTCTTTGTGTAGGGCAATAAGATGAAATTGAGTAGAATATAAATAGTAAGAATTTCATAACAATTCTACCCTCAAACCTGGAAATATGTCCTCCTAAGTCTAGTGCGATACAAATGTAATAACTTCTTATGAAAAACTAAGGCTAATTAGTGACTTATGATATGAATTGAAATTGATATTTGTGGATTGAGTTTGTGTTGATATGATGGTGATATTAAGCCGTGTCAAGCGGTTGCCCGAATGCGCCATCATTATTAAGCCAGAAGCGGCTGCCAGATGGGGCCATCATTATTAAGCCGGAAGCGGCTACCCGAAGGGGCCATCATTATTATGCCAGAAGCGGCTGTCCGAAGGCACTATTGTGATACTAGCCGGAAACGGTTGTCCAAAGGGACCATTCTATTAACATGTCAGAAGCGGCTTGTGTGTTGGATTGCATTATTTACTTAAAGAGTGTTTTTAGACTTCGTGTGCACATTTATGTTTCTTCCAGCGAAGGCTGCAGGTATTGAGTTAGATTGTGATTTCTTCTCTCCCGAGTCGAATTATGATTATGATTTGTTACCACCTTACATACTCAGTACATTATCTGTACTGATGTCCTTTTGCCTGGGGATGCCGCGTTCATGCCCGCAGCCCCATATTGTTTGGCAGGTTAAGTGTATAGCTAACATGCTTGGACGTCAGCTGGGATTGGAAAGTTCCACCTCATTCGGAGTCGTCCGAGTCATGTATAGATATGCATGATTATGGGTATGTCGGGCGCTTTCCGACTCATAATGTTCTTTCATCGCTTAGAGACTTATTACAGACACTGTCCTGTGGTATGTTTGTCGAGATGTCAACAAAGTGATGTCAGTTGAGTCATTTGTGGATTTTAAAAGAGTATGTATTTTAGATGATTTCAGATGGTTTAAAGTACTTATTTGATTGAAAGTTTTCATAATCGTTATAAAGATAATGATTTCTATTTGGAAAAATTGTATGTTCTTAAAAGTTTTTGAAATGGCAGGTTTTGATAAAGAGAATTTCTAAGGGTTCGCTCGACTCTGATGAGAGTCGGGTGCCCATCATGCCCTACCATTGCTAGGGTATGACATTAGGAGAGAGAAAGGAGCGTGACCTGCTGATGGTGGATTATAGTTGATGCCTCTATTTTTTTTTTTAACCTTTTTTGGTTGATTTGTTTTTGCAAGTAAATATTGTTACACAACATAAAGCAACATGTTGTTAAAAATTTATGACAATTATTGAATATGAGTAGAGGCAACTCTTTCCCATGCAACGTTTCGGTTCTCTTCAAAACATGAAGGGTTGGGTCTCTTGGTAGATATTTTAAAAAAAATAATTAGATTGAATAATTAGTAAATAAAAAGGGTGTTTTCGTAATTTAGCATTTAAGTTAGGGAGTTCATGCTTTTAATACAGTATAGATTTGTTTTTGCAAGTAAATATTGTTACACAACATAAAGCAATGTGTTGTTAAAAATTATGACAATTATTGAATATGAGTAGAGGCAACTCTTTCCCATGCAACATTTTGGTTCTCTTCAAAACATGAAGGGTTGGGTCTCTTGGTAGTCATTTTTTAAAAATGAATTAGATTGAATAATTAGTAAATAAAAAGAGTATTTTCGTAATGTAGCATTTAAGTTAGGGAGTTCATGCTTTTAATATAGTATAGATGGAATCACATATTAATGTATTTATACATAGATATGTTATCGTTAAAGCAATCCATTTTATGATCTAATAAAATATTAAAATAGTTGGACTTATAAAGTAAATATCAATTAATATGTGGTTTACTTTAAATAAGTAGAAACCCATTGGCCTTTTCTTATTGTCTGATGGAGACTTATTGAAAAGGTACCATTTAAACCTAAAAAGTCTCTTAAACGAATTCTTCAAGTCTAAGCTCCATAAGTCAAATATAACGCTTATTTTATTTCCTACCCTTGTTTACCCTATAAAGAGAACAGTTGAATTTGTTTAGTGGTTTAAAGGATACGTGATTTGATTTTGTTGTAGGCAGTAAAAATAAGCTAATTAGAAAGATAATAGATGAATTGTGTTACACCTCAAAAAATTTTCGCGTCGTTTGCGTTGTAAGTAAACTAACGTAAGCTCGGAGAGGCCATGGAACCCTTATAAGGTTAATGAATACTATTAAAAAGTGTTAAGCAAGTATTTAAAGGTTTCGGGACCAAGCAAATCGAAGAAAATAAGTTTGAAGAAAATTTGGAAAAAGTTGGTGACATTTTGGACAGAAATTTTGCGTCAATTTTGGAGGGGTATATCTCCTAGTATATTAGAAGTTTTGAAGTTGACCAAAAGCCTAAATTGAAGTTAGTCGAGTCTAGTTTCCAATACAACAAATCATTCATCCATACAACATCGGAGTAGAGAGATATTCGCATTTTTGCGAGACTGCACAGTCAGCCTCGCTGGGACCCACTATGGCGGTGGCAACCTTCTTGCATATTAAATACGTTTTAAAAGGCCATTTTAAGTCTTTTTCACTTGAAACTTTTTCCATAAGCTTCTAAGACCTTCCCAAGTCAGATCATAAAGTCCCTAAGCCAAAAAAAATTGGGTTTCACCCAAACTCTATCTCAAGAGAGCAAGAAGAAGCACTCTTAAGGTGTTGGATGCAAGTTCAAGCTTGAGTTCTTGTTGTTGTTGCCGGGTTTAGAGGATTCTTAGAGGTGAAGAAATCTTAGTAAAGGTAATAATATTTCTCTCCTCCATTTATTTGAGCCTATAGAAGTCGTGACTAACTTGTACGGTTGGAAACTTGTGAAATAAAGCTCGAAAATCGTAGTTGTGATGTTCTTAGTTGCTAAACTATTTTGAAGTTATTTTTGTGGTATTTTATGGCTTGAAATTGATGGAGTAACTTGGATATTCTATTTTTGATGTTGTTCTTATAGTTTTGGTGTTGGTTTGAATTGGAAAGAGGTAAAAGATATAGGGGAAGTGCTGCCCGATTTTTTGAAAATCATAGGTATGTTGTTCTTGTGTTGTTTGACTATTTTGAAGTATTACGTACATGTTATTGTAGCTGGAAATCAGAGTAGATAACATGAATATGGTGAACTTGATGTTGTGGTACATGTCAATGTGTTTATATGAGGTTTTGATGGAAGAATTGGAAGTAAACTTGAAATAGTATTTATAGAATAAGATGTTATGCATATGGGCTGTTTGGAAGAATCTATCAGATGGCTTTTGATTAAACTTAGTATGGAAACATGAATATGCATTATGATTGATGTGGTGTTGTTGCATTGGATTGAGTTGAGTTGAGTGGAAGTGAATTCCGGCAGATTTTAAGAGGGTTTAATTTAAAGACTTAAGATAGGCATATGCAATAAGTCTAACAGTAGTATGATTTCTCTTGAATGTAGAATTACGAGCTTGGGAGAATAAGCGTTAAGTAGTAGAGGATCAATCTGGTATGTAAGGCTAGTCCCATACTTTCTAAAGGCATGACTCCAACGTTACGATTCCATATATGTCTTCCACAATATCCTTGTTCCCGAAAAGCTAGAAGTGCATGATTCTCAAGGTTTTTATGATATGAAAGACAAGATATTTTCTAT
>NW_026716637.1:0-17290 GCF_029784015.1 Lycium ferocissimum
TTCAAGCTTTTGGAATTCTATTACAAGTTTTGGAGTGTTACAGGTATGTAGAGTTTCTATCTACGTGTGGGAACATCATTGTTCTTCCCCACACCACGTTCCTCCGTGATTATACAAGAGTTCATCAAAAACTAGGGTTCTAAACATGTTTATGATAACCCTAAGTGCATGTACCATGATATACCATGTTTGCATTAATAATTCTTTATTGTGTTCTTGATATTCCATTTTGGTTATTGAGAATCTATCCATAATCCATGAAAACCCATACTTTGCATTCCATGGGTTCTTAAATGCAAGATATGAACTTTTAAGCTTACTTCCTAAACTTTTACATGCTTCCGTGTTTTTCATACAAGTTATATTATATATTATTTTCATGTTATAATACAAGGAAGAATCATATTCATAAGAAAGTTATATAATTCATGGGCTACTAAGCCAACCATATCCATGTTCACATTTTGGGAGTTGCACAGATTACCGAGAAGGCTCAGACAACCTGAAACTACGTATGCCAGCGTAGGATAAGGATCGCTCCGCCCAGTTAGGACAATACCTTCATGTTTACCCATTGTGGTTATTGGATCCATTCATGTTTATGTTCATATCTTGTACCCCGACAAGGTTCAGGATGGCTTAGCTGGTCAGATAGAGATCTTACGTAGTGGTTACATGTCGGTTATACTAATGCTCTCCCATAGATATCCTTATAGACTTAAATATTTTACTCATGTCACACACACATATATATATATATATATATATATATATATATATATATATATATATGTGTGTCAGATGATATTCATGTATATATATATATATATTAATGTCAGATGATATTCATGTCCATGTTCAGTTTACAATTTCAGTTTCAGTTCTATTATTTCATGTGCCATGCTTTACATCATTCAGTTGCTTTACATACTAGTACAATTCGAGTGTACTGACATCCCCTTTATTTTTCTGGGGCCTACATTTCACGATGTAGATTTACAGGATGACGGATCAGCACCTTAGGACTCAACACGTATCCGCTTTTGGTGAGCCCTATTCTATTTGGGGTTTTAGCTTTATTTATGTTATTTCAGCTATGCAGTTAAGGTATGCCGGGGGGCTTGTCCCGGTAAATAGTTTAGTAGTCAGATTTATGTCAAAGATTTCATAACTAGTCAGTTAAGTTATCTCAGATATTCAGAGTCGTCTAGGCATTTCTGCTTATTATCATTATGTTTATTCAGACTATTCCGCATTTATTATATTATGATATTTTCAGACTTATGATTTATGGTCCCACGTTTTACTTAAATTATTCATGTTCATAATTTATTCTGCATCAGTTCATGCCCATGTTGAGTCGTAAAAGCCATGTGGTTCGCCTGATCACATGCAGTCAGGCATCGTGTGCCATGTTATACCCAGGCCATGGTTCGGGTGTGGCAGGCATGGTTTAGGGCGTGACAGGCAGCAAGCCCATAAAATCAACATTCATATTAACCTAAACAATATCCAACCAAACTCTGTGTCCAAAGACCTAATCATGCTTGCTCCCGTCAGTTCAATAATGTATATATGACTCATTAATCAAAGTCTAACTCAAATAAACCATAACCTACCTTGATGCCGAGCACTTGTCATGAACGTCCGCGGAATCTCCACATTCCTGTTTCCAATCAGAAGCTTTGACTGAGAATGAGAGTCAAATTTAAGCATACGTAGTAGCCTAGACTCCATAATTACTAGTCTTTATAATTCATAGGCAAATAACGTTTCCTTTCATGTTCCCAATTCAATAAGCGAAGTCTCAACCCATTCTCTAAATGTTGAAAGAACCGCTATTTGTATTTGGTTTATCATCCTAAAACAAGAATCTATGTGAAGTTTTCGAAAGTACAAGATTTTTGGTCATGATTACCCGTTACACTTTTCTAGAGTGGAAACAATGATAAGGACCCCATCTTTATTAATGCCATGAGATAAAGGTTAGTTAAAGAAGAATTTTCTTTGAGGAAGATAGGATAGCATGAAGAGTGTTGAAGGTTTACCTTTCTCAAGCTTCTAAGTTTTCTATTCCAGAATCCTTCCAGGTCGTCCTAGAATAAGGTTTTGTGGAAAAATGGGATAAAATCCCGGAATAAGGTTTTTAATACTGGGTTTGGTTCATATCAATCTTTACGCAGAACCGTAGGTTCGCTTAGGTCGACTACCGCGGACTCGTTTACATGACCGTTGCGACAAAGCTATCTTATCCAGCCCCACAACTTTTAACCCTTACCGACTGCGCTATAGTTTAAAATTACACGTAAAACTTCCCCATGGACTAATAGTATAACACATCAACTTGGTTTTTATGCACATGCTGCAGAAAGTCTAATAATGACCACACGGGTTGTTACATCAGATACCAATTAAACAACCGTTCATCCCGAACGGCTCAGAGTGGTACAGGGTTAAACGGTCTTATCACATCGAAGGTTAAAATGTTAATGGAGCTTATGCTAAATTCACAATACTCAAAACCTTTGATCAAGGACTAGTTAGATCTTGTTTGGGTTCGAATAGAAAATAACCCGCTAACGGACACTAATATGTTATGCTACACGAGAGAATGCTTTACGAGGCCGGACGAACTAAAGAAGGGACGAAGTACCGGACTCTTGATAACATCATTAGGCCCCTTAAGTCCGCTCACACAATCAGGAAAGGAGCTGGAAGCACGTAACGCAGATATAATCAATACGACTAAATAGGCGGGACCATGAGCTACTGCCGCGACTCAAGACCGGGACGGGAGAACTGCAAGGAATCACGGACCGCTATAGTGGATGGAATTCCCACTATAGAGATACCACTGCAGCGGTTCGAGGGCCGCTGCAGCGGAACGACCCAGGCAGAATTTAAAAAAGGGAGGGGGTTGATCCCTTCACCTCTCCATTTCTATTCCCCTCCCTTTGCCCAAATTTCTCTCCCCACATCCCACAATTTACTCCTCCCATTCACTCCCCTAGTCCTCTAGTCTTCCCCCCCTTTTCCCATTTTAAACCCCCCACACTCCACATTTACCAACTACACTTCTACACAAAAGAAAAAAGGCAAAACTGTGGTGCAAGAGCAAAGGTCAATCTTTGGGAAATCTTCACCAGTCTTCTGCTCATTCAAGGTATGTAGCATATCTTTCACTCTAGGAAGTTATTCTAAGCCCTTATTTCAAATTTTTCCATGTCTAGAACATTGGATATTGCAAGAATTTTGGGATCTTTGAGACAAGGGGTTTGACTCCTTGGGAAAGGAAGAATCCGAATTGTAGCATGTTATTTAATGTTCACAAAGTGTTAGCATCATTTTTTACCTAAGATTTGCTTTAAAATGGGGGTAAAACCTTTTTGGGGTGGTCGGTACATTTGATAGAAGGGTTTTGGTAGCTGCTTTGAAATTAGAGGCGTATTTGTTGTTATAATGATGTTCTATGGGGTGTAAATGACATGCATGTTAACATATTACCCGATCTGTGTCAAATTTTTTTGAAATTTAGCCGAATTTTTTTGAAATTTAGCCAAAATTTTGAGGCACCATTTTTTAGAAAACATGGGTTTTTCGCTGAAGAAGACGAGTTCGCTATAGTGAAAATTCTTTCGATGGCGCAGACCCCCCATAGCGCTGGCATGGAAACACAGGGGTCGGGGAACTTTTCTGCATTATTGTCGGATCACCGTAGCGACCTCGCTACAGTGGTCACCCAACTGCTGCAACAAAAGTTGCACAAAGGCAGAATTAGAATACTAATAACTTCACACCTACATTGATTTTTATTGGTTTTGTTTGGCCTGTAAACGTCTTATAGCCGACTGAACTCGGTGCAATATTGATCTAACACTGTCTTTTTTCATAGGTACACATTTTCACTACAACATGGCCCAGAATCAAGGAGCTCTCAGTTACGAAAGGTTCTGGCGGAAAGTAAGTTGTTGCTAGCAAAGAGAGGGTTTATTATGGATCGGGTAGATGAACTCTCCCCGAAATTTTACAATGCCTACAAGCTATTAGGTGGAACAAGTTGGTTGAGGATCCCAGTCAATGCAATACGAACTAGGTCAGAGAGTTTTATGTTATGCTCTTCACTGCGGATTTGTCCTCTCCGGACCCGGAGATTCCGATTAGGGACGTCAAGGTGAAGATTGGGGCTGAGGTGATAAATGAGATTTATGAGCTGGACAACCATTCGGATGATGAGAAGAACGCCAAGGATTGTGATGACAATGGTCCTTGGTTGGTATCTATGCTAGTCTTTGGAGGAAAAGAAGGGTAAGATTACTTAGGTCCACAGCCGGATCGGGATTAAGAGTCGTTAACTTTCCGCTAAAGCCCGAAGGTGGTTGAACATTGTGTCTCACAGAATTGGCCCTTCGAGTAACACTACTGATGTTACCTACCCTCAGGCACTCGTGGTGGCTTGTGTGTTGGATGGTGTGCCGGTGAATGTAGGTAGGCAATTGATCTTAGAGTGGAGGAGTTTCTTGGCCAAGAGTGGTTCGAGTTTAATGTTCCCTTCACTTATTACCTTATTATGCAGGCAAGCTGGGGTGCCTAGGAAGCCCACTGATACTTGAATGACTTTTTCCCTTGTTGGGTTGGGTGTTCTTATGGGATTGTTGTTTTGGAATTGCTGGTTTCCTTGGATTCTTCTGAATTGCACAGGTTGAGAAAAAATTTCAGCGCAGGAACCTGGTCACTGGAAAATAGCGATCGCTGCAGGGGTTGTTTTTTCGCCGTAGCGAGTGTGCTATGGCGAAGAAAGGAACGACAGCGAAGTAAAGGAACATCGAGGGTCCGCTGTAGCGGATGAAATTCTGCTATGGCGGATGGTGCACCGCTGCGGCGAAATGACTGATCTAGTGGGCGTTTTCTGATGCCCACCAGAATTGTACAATGTAGGGAACTTATCGGTTTACTCATCACATACAAACACGAACCACATATCATCAGCAGGACGCTACTATTAGATACCAATTGGAATCATCTACATACCTATTGGACTTGCCGAGATACCAATTGGAAACACCTAGATACCAATTGAATTCAACTAGGAGGTCGAGTGATCGAGATAGCATGATAGGGAAAAAAGAATAGAAAATTTTCTAGATGCCCCATAGCCTCTCGTGGATGGGTACGGACGTCAACGTACCATTCCACGAGACTCTACTAGACATTGCTCTTGCACTTGTGAGATCGGTAACCTAGGCTCTGATACTAACTGTCACGACCCAATTTACGGTTCGTGCAGGCACCTACCTTATCCCACCTGGCAGGCGAACCCTTACCAACCAACCCCTTATTAAAATCATCTGACAACGTAATAACTGATGAAAATGAACAATAAGTACGACAACATAAATGGCACTCTTTACAAAGTTCAAAAATCACACTTTCCCAAGACCTAGTCTAGACATGTACAAGAGCTTCTACAATACAGAGGAGTAGACTGAAAATAAAAAGACACAACTTCTGCCTTGGAATAAGATACACAGAAGCTGTAGAGAGATGTATGCCACTTTCGCTGTCGAAACCTTCATGCCATAAACTTAAACACATCTACATCCTGAAAAAGATGTAGCAAGAGCAATATCAGTATACCACACGCACTGGTAAGCATCATAGGCCGACTAAGATTAGTTCACGCAATACGATATAGAATCGATCAGAATAAACAGATTAGTACAGTTGCAACACTTTTTCAAATCCTACCCATACTGAAATAGCTCTGACATAAACATGCTCATATCCCAAAACAATTAATAAAGAAAAGACATAAAGACAGACTCCCATCCCAGCTAACCACAACAATTAATAAAGAACAGACATCAAACCCCCATAATCTAAAAGAATCGTTAATTGACAAATAGACAGAATAGCACAATGATAAGAGAAAAAATACCATGTATAAGCTAAGTTATTATTTAAACTTCAATGCTAATAACTTTATTTTCTTTGCAGGAATTACCATAAATTATTAATATATTAACAACTCATAAGTTAATGGAGCATGTGAGCAAAAACGAAGAGGAAAAGAAGATTGTATCAATTGAACATATTTGTTGGTGAAATACTATTAGCATACAACTACAATGGCCACTTGCTGAAATTTAAAGAAATGTGCACATGAGCTCACGATAAAAATAGCTATGTATGTATCATTTGTTTCTAAAAAAAAAAAAAACCAAAAGAAAGAAAGGCAAAACAAGAGAAAAGTCAAATGGTACGTGACAACTTGTTGTTTAAAGGATATGAGCTCAATTTCAAGGCAACCTGACAACTTGCCAAAAGAAGAAAAATAAATTGATTTACATGGCATTGGAAGAATCTATAAATTGAACATGCTCAGCTGCTTGAAGGGCAATCACCAGGAGGATAGGAGAAAGTGCTAAAAATACATTGTTCTACTCCTTAGCCTTTTCCTTAGTTATTCAGTATAGGAAATTATTTTAGTTCCTGCTTTTAATTAAATAGCGGAATTATTCTTTTTGAATATTTCTTCTATTTTCTTATTTAATGGACATCGATATTTCCGTTGGTTGTAATAACTGCAATATGGAGTAACTTTCTTTTGTGTTGGGAAAATGACGTATCTTGATATTTCTATATAATAGTAGATATTATTCCTCAATTTCACATGTTCGAGTGGAAGCTTTCTATTTAACTTTTATATGCTTATAGTTAGATGTTATTTTATTTGTTAACATTTATCTAATTTATACTACTAATTAACTTGTTACTAATTCTATAATCGAAAGAGGCGGAAGAAGTAACATAGTTAATTGTTGTATTGATAGATGTTAACATTTATTTAGTGACATCTATCTCTTTTATGTCATAATTAATTTTATACTTATTTTTAATCGAGAGAGGCGGATAGTGTATTAATTAGTTATAGCAAGTAAGGTAAAAAGGGTCTTACTATAAGGAGCATGTTTCAGTTCTAGCGTGTATTTCTGGTGCTTTAATATTACTATTTTGATAATTAATTTGTATAACCGAGAGGAGTGCAATTAATTCTTCAACTTAAGTAATAATATATAAATGTAATCGTGAGAGGCATTTATACATTTCTGAGAAATAGAAATTGAAGATTAAAGAATTTACTTTATAATAGAAATATCAAGTGAAGTCAGGATCCCAACACCTTTTATTATATTTGTGAAAAACCAAAATATATCTCCATTGCTCTATTTGCGTATTTTTAGTTAATTAACTCACAACTCAACTCTTTCTGATTTTCTCTAATAGTAGTTAAAACAAGAAACGTCTGTAGAATAGATAAACCAATCTCTGTGGGTTTGACATCTTTCTATACTATTATTTGACAGAGTACGAGTTAAAATATATATACGCCAGACACTCGTCAAATTTTTGACGCCATTGTCAGGGATTGGCAAAGTCTACTAAAGATTATTTGTTTTACTACTAATTTGAGAACCGTTTACTACTAATTGGCAAACCTATTTTATTATTATTTTAACTTTTAAGAAGAAAACAAAAAAACTCAGGATATGACCCATTCCTCTTCAAGAGAACTAGTTAAATACGATCCTGAAATTGAAAAATCCTTAAGATTATTACGAAAAGGACAATCTCAAATTCCTTCACTGAAAGACATAGAGAACAATGAGAACAACCCACCTCCACCACATCAAGTGGAAGAACAATTTGATGAGGTATCACCACGATGTCATAGGATGCAAGGCCAGATCATTTTTAAGGAGAGTCAAACGTAAGGAGACCACCAGTAGCGCTAAATAACTTTGAAATTCGTACAGGCTTGATTCAGACCATCCAAAATTCATGCCAATTTCCGGGTGATGTAAGTGAAGATCCTCATTCACACCTAATTGATTTTCTTGAATTAGTTGTAACTTGCAGGTACAATGGAGTCACAACAGATGTTATCAGGTAGCGACTTTTTCCCTTTTCACTAAAAGGAGAAGCCAAGACATGTTTGCGAGGCTTACCAAGAGGTTCTATTACTGCATGGGACCAAATGACTCAAAAGTTCCTTAACAAATATTTTGCACTTGCCAAAAAAGTCAAAATGAAACAAGAAATCAATAATTTTATGCAAACAAATACTGAATCTGTATACCAAGCATGGGAAAGATTAAACTCAATGTTAAGAAAATGCCAACATCATGGTATCCAAGATTCTGATATTTTATATATTTTTTATCGTGGTCTTAAACCCTCTGCTAGAAACGTAATTGATGCAGCATCAGGAGGATCCATAATGGAAAAAACCACTGCAGAAGCCACACAATTGCTGAATGAAATTTCAGAAAATGCTATTCAATGGCCTTCAGATAGAATGATTATCAAGAAAGCAACAGGGGTGAATCAAGTTGAAGCTTTAAATTCATTTACACAACAAATTGAGACTCTCACACAAAAATTCGAGGCTATTCGGGTAAATGCTCACTCGCCATCTCAACTTGAGAATTGTGATGTCTGTGGAGGTAATCACCCCAATCATGAATGCCAAGCTTCAACACAAAATAAGGAACAAGTAAGTGTTATTGGTTACAGAAACAATTACTCATTTGGGAGTCATATGGCACAAAAACATCCGAGATTTCAATGGGGTAATCCTAATGGTGCTGAAAATCCTCAATGATTTTTTAATCAAAAGCAACAAGTACAAGCACCACCTAGTTTCCAAAATCAAAATAGAGGGCAAAAAAACTTTCAACAATTTGAACAACAGCCCCAAATAAATCATCAATCAGGCCTCGAAGACTTGTTATATAAAGACTTCAAGAATACTGATAACCTGATACAAAAACACATTAGGGCTACCGATGAGAGGGTCGAAAGTCAACAATCAGCCATCAAGAACTTGGAGATCCAGGTAAGCCAAATAGCAACCCTCATGTCAGGACAAATTCAAGGTGCTCTACCATGCAATACCGAGAAGAATCCAAGGGAGCACCTCAAAGCCATTACCTTACAGTCAGGTAAAGCTCTTGATGATCCATATGCGGATCGACAAGGAACTCCACGAGAGGTATAATAGGTAAATGAAAGCAAGAATAAAGAGGAACCTAAGCTTCCAAGTGAACAAAAACAAAAAGGGAAAAAAGTGCAAGAAAATGAATTCATTAGAAATCCTCATTCGGTACCTCTCCCCTTTCCCCAAAAGATGAAACGAGAAAAACTTGACAAATAGTTCTCAAAGTTTCTGAAAATTTTAAAACAGCTTTACATTAATAGACCTTTCACAGATGCTTTGACACAAATTCCTTCTTATGCTAAATTTCTTAAAGATATTTTGTCAAGTAAAAGAAAATTGGAAGAATTTTCTATTGTTAAGCTTACAGAAAAATGTAGCGCTATATTTCAAAATAAGCTACCACAAAAATTTGGTGATCCAGGAAGTTTTACAATTCTGTGCACTCTAGGAGGTGCTCATTTTGAAAAAGCATTATGTGATTCGGGTGCATCAATGAAACTAATGCCTTTTTCAATTTTTTGGAAATTAGAACTTGGTGAAATGAAAGACACTGGTGTGTCTCTTCAGTTGGTGGATCAAAGTACTAAAAAACCGAAACGAATAATTGAAAATGTTATCGTAAGAGTTAACAAATTTATGTTTCCAGTAGATTTTATAGTACTTGAAATGGAATAAAATACTGAGGTGCCATTAATTTTAGGTAGACCATTTATCGCTACAGGTAGAGCAATTATTGATGTCCATCAAGGACAATTGATACTGCGAGTTGATGAGGAAAGAGTGATTTTTGACATGCAGAAAATAACGAAATTTCCCGAGGATGAGTCATCATCTTCTTGTTTTCAAATTGACTTGCTAAATGATCTTGCAGATGAATACAAAGATGATTAGTTGATTACTGATTCATTGGAAAGATGTTTGTCCAAGTCAAGTTCGACAAGTGATGATGACCCCATAATAAAAGAAGAAGCTGAAACACTTGAAAAAGATTCAGAAAATGAGGAAGTCTCACTAGAAGAAGTTCAACCAAAAATTGAACTCAAAACTCTTCCTTCTCATTTGGAATATGTTTTCTTGAATCTGAATTTTTTCCAATAATCATTTCATCTTCTTTAACTATAGAACAAGAAAGCAGATTAATTGGAGTGTTAAAAGAACACAAAAGGGCTTTAGGGTGGACTATAGCTGATATCAAGGGAATCAATCCAGCTATTTGCATGCATAGAATTCTCATGGAGGATAATTACAAGCCAATAGTCCAACCCCAAAGGAGACTGAACCCAGCAATGCAAGAAGTTGTCAAGAAAGAAGTGGTGAAACTTCTAGCAACAGGTATATCTGACAGCCCTTGGGTAAGTCCCGTGCAGGTAGTTCCAAAGAAAGGAGGTATGACAGTAGTGAAAAATGAAAATAATGAACTCATACCTACCAGAACAGTCTTGTTAAGATGGATACTCCTTTTACAGGAATTTGATCTTGAAATAAAAGACAGAAAAGGATCAGAAAATTAGGTAGCTGATCATTTGTCACGTCTGGAAAACCCTCCTACTGAAATATCCGATATCAAGGAGGAATTTCTCGATGAACATATCTATGCAATCACAGCAGTTGTAAACTAGCCACTGGCTGGAGGATCGATCCCAAAAGATTTTTCTTATGAACAAAGAAAAAAGCTGAAAAAAGATGCAAGACATTACTACTGGGAAGATCCTTACCTATTAAAATTTTGTGCAGATGAAATAATCAGAAGATGCGTACCAAAGACCAAAATGAACAACATCTTAAGTCATTGCCACGATGGAGCACTAGGAGGACATTAATGAGGGAGAAAAATAGGCGCAAAAGTACTTGAAGTTGGCTTTTTCTGGCCTACTCTATTCAAGGACGCAAGAAATTATGTTGGTACTTGCGACAAATGCCAAAGAAGCAGTAACATTTCAAAACGAGACGAGATGCCTCTTAACTGTATTCTGGTATGTGAAATATTTGATGTGTGGGGAATTGACTTTATGGGTCCTTTCCCTCCTTCAAATGGCTGTGAATATATTTTAGTGGCTGTTGATTATGTTTCAAGGTGGGTAGAAGAAATTGCTACTAGAACAAATGATGCTCGTGTTGTTTGTACTTTTCTCAAGAAAAATATTTTTTCTAGATTTGGAACTCCACGAGTTATCATAAGTGATTAGGGAACTCATTTTATAAACAAACAATTCGCTAGTTTGTTGTCAAGATATGGTGTAACTCATAAAACAGGGACTCCATATCATGCTCAAAAAAGCGGGCAAGTAGAAGTATCCAACAGAGGGTTGAAAAGTATTTTAGAAAAAACTGTTGGTTCCTCTCGTAAAGATTGGTCTTTAAAATTAGATGATGCTTTGTGGGTATACAGAACTGCTTTCAAAACTCCCATAGGCACATCTCCTTATATACTAGTTTTTGGAAAAGCTTGTCATTTACCTGTGGAATTGGAACATAAAGCCTATTGGGCTATAAAGTTGTTGAATCTGAATTTGCCAGATGCAGATAAAAATTGTTTGTTGCAGCTTGATGAATTGGAGGAACTCAGACTTGAAGCATATGAAAATGCTAAATTGTACAAAGAAAAAACAAAGAGATGGCATGATAATTTCATTCGCCATAAAGATTTTAACGTTGGAGATCAAGCCCTATTGTACAATAGTCGGTTGAGATTATTCCCGGGAAAATTCAAGTCGCGTTGGATCGGACCGTATATCGTAATAGAAGTAACCCCCGATGGTGCAATCAAAATACAAAATAAGGACGGGGGAGAAAAGTTCAAAGTGAACGGTCATCGTTTGAAGCCTTACGTCACCAGAATCTTCGACAAACAGGCTTCAACAATTCTTTTTACTTAAATATTTATAAAAAAAAAAAAAAATATATATATATATATATATATATATATATATATATATATATATACATTTTTTTAAATTTGTATGTATATGCTGTAATGAATTACATACATCACATATAATTTATAACTTAAGTCGATAACAAAATGAAAAAAAAAAAAACTGGGGTAATGTATTAAATTAAATACATATGTTAACTTCTAATATTTTAGTAGTTGAGCTAGTCCATGAGTGTGTAGGTACTTCTACGTGGAAGTCTAGTATATTTTTTTTTTATATTTATAAAATAATTTCCAACGGTAAAATATTTCACCATACTTTAATAAATATATATATATATATATATATATATATATTTTAGTAGTTGAGCTAGTCCAACGGTAAAATATTTCACCATACTTTAATAAATATATATATATATATATATATATATATATATATATATATACATACATACAGACACACACATTACACATAAGTATGCCAATACATATGATAAGTATCTATGTATAATCTTAATATTTATATATATATATATAAGTCATCCTACTCATTAAAAATGTTATACCCCGTACTTTGTACGTTGGAATATTCTAAGTTGGTTGCGACAAGTTAAGGACAAGGTTATATTTTCTTCCAATTTGGCTAAAAGTGCATAAGTTGTATATTCATCTTTTATTGGTATGGAATGTTAATGGTAAAATTGGAATAAGAAAAATTTGGGGTCAAAAGTGAATTATGGAAAGCTAGACATTTTATGAGAATATGGGGCCAAAAGTGAAAATTTGGAAACTTAGATTTCATGAATTAAGAAGGTCATGTGGCCATGCACATGACTAGTGGGCCATGGGCCACTTGGTTGTATACCATAAGCTTATAAAAGATGATTCATTAATCATCTTCATCATATGATCATCCTAGAAAGTTCAAGAGAATTGTAGAAAAAAAAGAGAAGGAGAGACACGGCTAGGAGGGGCTGGCCGAACCAGCCCCATAAAATTGATCATGAAAATTGTTTCCTTCAAGCTTTTCTACTAATTGGAAGGCCCTCGTTAACGTGGAGTAGTTGTTGGAGCAAACACAACCTTCGTTCTTGACATTTGGCACCCTAGCCGTGGGAAAAGTTGGGTGGAAGAGGTAAGATTTAATCCTTATTTTTATAGGTTATGCATGGTTTGTGTGTGTTGTGGAGTGTGGAAATGAATGAAAATCATGAAAGTATGGTGTGTGAAGTGTGGTCGTGTATGTGTTGGTTGATGTAGGCATGATGAATAAATTTCATTTAGTGTTTGGTTGATGTTATTATGGATGGCTTGTGTGTGTTTTGGCATGTAGAAATGAATGAAAATCATGGAATTGATGTATGTTGGTGTTGGCCGAATAGGGGCTGTTTTTGGTAGCTAATAGCGAAGTGATTTTACTTAGTATTTTGGTTGTTGTTGTCATGGATTATGTAATGAGAATGAAGGTATTGAATGGTTCAAGTTGAAGTTGTAATTGTTGTGTGTGTGGCCGTGTACATGCTATGTTGTGTAGAAGTGAAGAATCAATTCTCTTTAGTATGTTTGGGATGTTGTGTTGCGGATTCTATGATGTAAATTCAAATTATAGTCGTTTGTGGTTTGTTATGGAAGATAATGTGATTTTAATACAGTTTCGTGAATTTATGAGACTAATGTTGCTAAAGTATGGATTGTTAGTATGGTTTATGAATTTGGAAGAAAAGAAATGCGTTGTTGATATTTCCTTGGACTTGGAAGGTTTCGGGTTGCCTTATGTTTTGGTTGGGTTGTTTTGAATAATTTTGTGGATTGTTGGAAATGTTATTGAATAATGTTTGAATGGTTTTGGATTGGTATTTGAACGCGTGGGCAATGATGTTGGGTTGATTATATATGTTGATTTGAACGTAATTGGAACGTCGTCGCATTGTGCGAAAGAAAGGTTGTTGATGCTAAAGTGCGTTTTGAATTAATGGTTGATGTTGTTAGAATGTTCGTTGGTATTGTTGTTGATGAATTTGGCCGAGTTAAATTCTCGGGGTGTTGAATTCTGAGGGGAAATGCGCCCAAATTTTTGTAAATAAAGTGCGAGCTTAAAATGGGATTCCGAGGTGCCTATGACTAATGTTTGGTGTCTAATGACGTGTTGTAGATTTCGAGAAGCCGAGACTTGAGTTTGGATTAGCTTAGGAAGCAATCAAGGTATGTAAAGCTTACCTTTCCTTCTCTTGGCATGTCTTAGATATGGCTAAGTTATGATATGTTATGAGCTTCGGGGGTAATTCTATTCTTAAAAATCCGAGCACGTTTGTGAGTCGTATTTGCTTTTGATGTTGGCATCCTTATGTGGACAAGCTATGGTTTATATGTCTTTGTATGATTGATTTTCAAAAAGTGGCATAAAAGTTTGGTTTTCAAAAGAGTTTTGTTCCTAAATAATTTCGAAAACTACGAACGTCCGTAACTTTCACAAACAAAACTAGATGGCCTTGATATGCTCGTAAATGATCCCATGATGTGTATAATAACTATGATTTTTATGGGTGGGCCCGACTTGAGTCGACACCCCTCCGTGGGCCCCGCGACTTTCCTTATGCACTTCTGACGATTTTTGAAAGGATATGATATGACTATTATTCCGATTTCAAGTACGATCAGTTTACTTATCTTTTGAGTTTGTAATAATGATGATTCGATAACATATGATGACTATGATTTTCGTAGGCGGGCCCGGATGGGGCTGACGCTCGTCCGTGGGTCCCGCGATCTTCTTCTGTACAATTCTGATGGCTTTTGAAAGAATTCAATATGACTACCTTTCCGACCCCGAGTATGATTATATATTTGTCTGTTGAGTCTGAAATAATGATTCGTATACTTATAATTTTGATACGTGACTATGGTATCTGAAGTTCGGCTTGATATGTTCCCGAGTGATGTTCGGAAGAAAAATCTGATTTGACTATTGTCTTGGTTTTGAAATAATAATTCGCTTCGCTATTTCGTTGAGTGTGTAATAAAGATTTGTATGCATATGACTACTTACGATTCGCTCGTGCGTTCGTGTTACATCCTTCACCGGATCCCGGCCGCTTATTATCGTGCGCACAATCGAAGTATGATGTGATTCCGAAGTATGATGTGATTATGTATGATGTGATATGCGATATTGACCGTTGGACTTTTGACCGCGGTATGTGATATGTGATATTGCCCGCTGGACATTTGACCACGGGCTGCGACATTGACCGCTGGACTTTTGACCGCGGTATGTCGGGTTTCAGAGACGTTCGGAGATATAAAACCTTGAAGTATGATGTGTTCGGCGTCCGGATGGAGTGGCGACCACGTTCGTCCGCCGGGGTCCCATTGCGGACCGTATGTGATATGTGATATGATGTTTGATGATATGATAATCTGATATGATATGATATATGATGGCGTGATGTGATGTGATGTATGATTATTATTTTATTTATGGATCGGGCCGTACATTCCTCGACATTATTATATTATATATGGATCGGGTCGTACGTTCCTCGACATTATTATATGATATATGGATCTGGCCATACGTTCCTCGGCACTATTATTTTATTTATGGACCGGGCCGTACGTTCCTCGGCATTCGGTTAACGTTAGGTTATATGATATGTTCTATTTTCTGTGTATGTGAGTTAGAAATGTTTTTCAAAATAAAGCTAAGCATTTTGGGCATTCTGATGGTTATATTTGTCTTCTTGCTCGCTTTATGTATGAATTGTATTTCGGATATAAGTACTTTGGTATTTGGGTTATTATGCTCACGTTCGTACACCTTACTTCGGTTATGATTTCGCTTTCGTATTTTCGCTTTGCATACTCGGTACATATTCCGCACGACCCCCTTTTCTTCGGTCGCGTTTCATGCCGCGCAAGTACCCACAGATGAGTAGGTGATGTTAGCGAAGATGTTCCGTCCGGACGGGCGAGCTCCATTTCTCGTGAGTCTTTGCGCCGATGTCGAATGCTTTTGTATGTTATCCGGAGTTATGTTAGAGACTTTGCGAACGGTGTCGTGTGTGTGATATGTCGGTTTGTAATCATTATGGCCGATGTATTATTATGCATTATGTTTCTGATTATTTGTTGTGACTACGGATTTTGTTTGATTTGAAAAGATGAAAGGCATGTATGCTTTTCGAAAAAATTTTCCTTGTGCTTATGTTATGTTTTGTGGCCCGCATGGTTATGAGTATTATGAGACTTTGCGGGTTCGCTCGGCCCTAGGTAAGGGTCGGGTGCCCATCACACCCTATCGGATTAAGGGTGTGACAAATTGGTATCAGAGCAGTTCATTCTAGGGGTTGTCTGCAAAGTCGTGTCAAGTAGAGTCTTGTTTATGGTGTGTTGCGCGCCACATTTATAAACAGGAGGCTACGGGGCATCTAGGGTGGTTACTCTTCTTTCACAATCTGAGATCGTGCCATAGAGCCAAGTCATAGGAAACGGGATTCCTTACCCTGAATTTTGATTGCAGCAGAAGAATGGCATCGACCGAAGAAAGTGATTAGCGATATTGGAAGTTACAAAGCACGCAGGTAAGTAAAGGTACGGAAATATATATGTCTGGTAAGGTATTGAAGTACGATTGGAATGTAAAGCTGAAGATCAAAAAGGAGAAGTAAACAAGATTTGGGCGTATGAGGTATGTTCATCATTTTCGTACTGTTGATGATATTGAGAGCCCTATGTGTTTCGTGATATGATATGATATATGTACATATGTTGGCCCCGTGAGGCATCGTTGGTATTCCTGCGTACAGGTTTTGAGATAGTAAGAAATATAGAGGAAACTCTGCCGAATTTTTTTTTTTTGAGAAATAAAAGAGAATGAGATATGGATCTGTGATATGTTTTGAAAGGTTGTGTCAATAATAAGGGTAAGATTTGGCCAAGTTGCAAGTGCGGCTGATTTTGAGAAATAAGTTAATAGCCGGGATTGATGGTAATGGTAATCGGAGGTCGATACCGATATGGTAAAAAGAATTTGAAAAGGGTTTGTGATATTAAGAGATGATTTAGAAGAGGTTGGCCGGAAACAGGAAAAAAAAAAGGGTTAAGTTTGGAAAGTGTCAACATAATGATATTTGAGAAAGAAAGGAAGTGAGTAAATGAAAGGCAAGAGAATCAAAATCTCGGAATAAAAGTGCCGCCTGAGTGAGATTGGAAATACGGAAATAGGGCAAAATATAATCGGGTGATAGTGTAAGTACGCCCCTAAAGGGGGGAAGCGAGTGTAAGATAAAGAAATGACACGAGATGACATGCCTAGAATGTTACGAGTTGAGTAAAAGGGGATTATAAGACGATTTAGGCAAGGTGTAATGAGATTCGACAAGAAGGAAAAGTTTAAACAGAGATATGATTGGTAG
>NW_026716638.1:0-16769 GCF_029784015.1 Lycium ferocissimum
CAGTTTATATTTTGAAAGTAACATTTTGATATTTTGGAAATGCGCTTACTTTCCGTACCTCTGCTTCGATTATGACTCGGTTGTTTATCGTATCTTACGCACTTTGCATACTCGGTACATATTTTCGTGCGACCCTTTCATTCGGGGCTGCGTTTCATGCCCGCAGGTACAGACGCACAGTTTGGTGATCCGCCAGTCTAGGACACCCCTTTTCTGCTGTTTGGAGTGCTCCCCTTATTTCGGAGCCACATTTTGGTATATACTCGTCCGTTGCATATGTATATATTTGTTCAGGGGTACGGCGGGGCCCTGTCCCGTCATATGATTCTGTTTGTCTTTGAGGTGCGTGGACATGTATGTGGGTTATGCCCGTTCGTACGGTTGTGTTTGTATGTTATATGTTACGGGCGATCCCGTTCGCCGTGGCAGACCCTCGTCGGCTTGCATTTGTATATGTTTTGGGCCGTTGCGCCATTTGATAGCCTTGTTAAACCTACATATATATGGTTGTGTTTGAGATGTGTCTGAGACAGTTTGATATAATCTGAGACAGCCTTTGATATTTGTGTCAGTATACGCCATCTGTTGCGATTCGAATTTGTGAATGTGTTTGGGTGCCCAGCTCGGGCACTAGTCACGGCCTACGGGGTTGGGTCGTGACAAGTTTATCATCATATACGTATGCACATATAACGTGTCCCGGCCCTCCAGTGAGGGACTTGGTGAACAGAATCATCATATCATATCATGTCATCATATTATCATATCATCAGATTATCACCTCATCAGATTATCATATCATCAGATTATCACATACCCTATGCGGCCCGTAATAGGACCCGGCGGACAGAACGTGGTCGCCCCTCCTATCTCGGGCGCCTGACCTATCATACTTCGAACGTTTCATATCTCCGTATCTCCGTCACACATCACCACATCATATATATATACACGGTACCCGGCCAAGAGGGGCTCGGCGTCGGACACATCATACTTCGAAACATATCATATCATATCGAAAACTCATCATACTTCGTAAAACTCATCATCCGCCGGATTGTGCGCACGATAACAACCGGCCCGGGACTCGGCGAAGGATGTAACAATAGTAGGCACGAGCGGACTCGTGGGATCTATATGCAATTTCATACATTTACACAGGGTCCATAGAACAATCAAAACAGGCTATCATTTAAAAACCAAGCCAATAGTCATAGTCAAATCCAGTTTCTCCCGAATGTTTCTCGGGAACATATCAAATAGAACTTTAGCCATCATAGTTACGTATCAAAATCATATACATGAAAATCCTCATTACAGATTTAACAGATAAGTAAGTGATCATACTCGGGGGTCGGGGTGATAGTCATTTTAAGTTCTTTCCAAAAGTCGTCAGAACTATACAAAGGAAAGTCTCGCGGGCCCACGGACAAGTATCCAACCAATCCGAGCCCGCCTATGAACGTTATAGTTATAATACGCTACAGAACCTCCTACGAGCATATCGAGGCGATCCCGGTGTCTACGAAAGTTACGACCATTTTTAGACATAGGATCTTTTAAGAACAACATTCTTCATGCAACATTGAATCCAATCATACAAAAGACATAAAGACCATGGCTTGACTCCATTAAGAGTGCGGAGGTCAAGGAGTGAATAAGAATCGTAGACATACTCGGATCGCAAGAATGGAGTTACCTCGAGGCTCGTGTCATAGCCTACTTATCACTAGGACATGCCAAAAGAAAGAAGGGTTAAGCTTTACATACCTTGGCCGCCCTAAGCTAATCCAAACTTACGTCTCGGCTTCACGATCTACAATAATGTCATTAGACACCCAACATTATCCATAAGCATCGAAGAACTCAATTCCAAGCTATCACTTTATCTACAGAAATTTGGGCAGCATTTCCCCTATAACTTCAACCAACCCCGAGAATTCGACTCGGCTAAATCTTCAACAATAATACCAACAACCATATATACAACATCCATAATGAATTCAAAGCGCATTCTAACATTAATAACTTCTTCTACCAGTAATTCGACGACATTCCATTTTCATTCAACATACCATAGAACCCGAAACCACCAATTTCCATAGTGACAACAACAACGCATTTCTTTCTTCCAAATTCATCAACGACACCAATAATCCACACATTAACAACATTATTATCATAAACACAAGAAACCATATTACAATCACATTAGCTTCTACAATAGTTCACAAACAGTTTCAACTCCAATTTGCACCACCCAACACCTTCATTTTCATCACATAATTCATAACAACAACAACTAAAATGCCAAGTAAATTTAATTCATCATTCTTACCTAACACAACATACACTCGGCTAAGACAACACACACGGCCCAACTTTCCCACACATAATTTCATGATTTTCATTCATTTCCACACACTACAACAACACCCAAACATGCTAAATACAACTAGTTCTTCACTTCTATACTCCACCACACATGCACGGCCACAACACAACACCATATTTTCATGAATTCCATTCACTTCCACACTCCACAACATACACAAACCATGCATAACATATAAAAATAAAGGTAAATCTTACCTCTTCCATCAACTTCTCCCACGGCTAGGATTGCTCTTTGCTAAAACGAAGGCTTTGCTTACTTCAACAACCACTCCATGTTGTAGAGGACCTCCCAATTAGTGAGAGATGCTAGGAGAAAATAATTTTCTTGATCAATTTGAGGGACCATATTTTTCTCTCCATGGCCGACAAGCTATAACATTCTTTCTCCAACTCTCTTGAATTTTCTAGAGTTAAAATGATGAAGTGTGTCTTACTTAGTCATCACATATATATATATATATATATATATATATATATATATATATATATATATATAACCGGCCATGCCCTTTTTTTTTCTCCAATTTTCTTTCTCTTTTTTTTTCTTTTTTCTCCAAGCTTCTTGAATTTTCTTAAGTTACAAAAGATGATAACTTGTCTTGCCTTGTCATCTTTGTCCATATATATATATCCCTTACAAAATATAAGATGAACACATGTTCCATTGCATGGCTTGCTACAATTGACCAAAGTATAGAGTGGGGCCCACGACCAAAGCTTCTCAAGAAGTCATGAACTAAAATTTCCAAACTCCAAGTTTGCCCTTAATATTCCATTCCAATAATATTTATAAGCGACTTGCGCATTAAAACAAAACCGGAAAATGGCCTTGCCCTTAACTTCCCGCAATTAGCTCGGAATGTCCCAACGTACAAAATGCGGGATATAACACACAATTACTATGTTAGCCCTTTTTCAATCCTCAATATTCACTCTTCATCTATGGATATGACTATTTTCCGTCCTAGACTCCCAGATTCCCAAAGGTGATGAACACACCTTGAACGCCGTAGCTTATCAATACTTGGTTATCGGCCTTTGGATTTCTGCTCTTATTTTACCTCGTTCCTCGTCCTTTCTACAGCTCGCTTTTTCATTCCATACTTGCCTTTCTATTCTAGCTACATAGATCACATCGTAGCTTTGGCCACTTTCTCACTAGGCTTCACTTACTTTCACGACAATCCTCATTATACTCACAGTATATCTTATTCGTGATCAATCCTATATGATAATACTTCTTATCCCTTTATCCTTTCTGGTCCACTTTATCCCTAATATCTCACAAGCTGTCTTATCCATACATTCATATCCATCACAATTCATTTTCCTCTGTACCCTTGTCTTAATCACACTATTACTTCTTTTAACCATAAGCTCGTCATAATTCGTCACTGCTTGTCAATGCAGTCGGTACCTTAAATAACTCTCTATCAGGGTTTGCCAGCCTTTTCTAAATCGTCTCTTAGTATCACAAGCCCTTTCCAATTCCTTTTATCATACCGATGTCGACCTTCTAATCATTCTTATCCTCAATTAGTAATTAACTCCTTTTCCGATGTCAGCCGTACTCGTAGCTTAGTCAGATCTTATCATTACTATCGGCACGAACCTTCAAGTCGTATTACGAACCCATATCTCATTCTCTTTTTGTTTCTGCAAAAATTTCGACAGAGTTTCCTCTATATTTCTTACTATCTCAAACTCGCACGCGAGAAATACCAACGGTGCCTCGCGGGCCAACATACATATACACATATCATATCATATCACACTCTCACGGGGCTTCCAATATCAATAATAGTACGAAAATGATGAACATACCTCGTATGCCCGACTCAACCGCACTTTGTTACACTTTCTTGTTTACTTTCTTTTCAGTTTTCAACTTTACATTTCAATCGTACTTCAATACCTTTCCCAACATATGTCTTTCATACCTTTGCTTTTGCGTGCTTTGTAACTTCCAACATCATCAATTGCTTTCTTCTATCGATGTCATTCTTCGTCGCAATCGAAGGTTAAGTGCAAGAAATTTCATTTCCTATGACTTGGCTCTATGGCACGATCTAAGAAGTGAAAGAAGAGTAACCATCCTAAATGCCCGTAGCCTCCGTTTATAAATGTGGGGCCCACACCATAAACAAGACTCTCTTGGACACGACTTTGCGTACAACTCCTAGGACGAATGGCTTCGATACCAATTTGTCACCCGAATTTCCGATAGGGCGTGATGGGCACCGACCCTTACTTAGGGCCGAGCGAACCCGCTGACTCTCGTTATACTCATAATCGTCTTTGGGCCCTTAAATCATAACAGAATGCACAAGGAAAGTTTTTCGTTTTTCTCAAATCAAATAAACTCTATAACATGAGAGATTTGCAACATGTCGCATAATAACATATCCGCTTACACAGCTGCTTACGAAACTGACATCTTATATACACGACAATCGTACGCAAAGTCTCTAACATAACTCCGGATACCATAACAAAAGCGCTCGACTCGCAAAGACTCCGGGAGGAAATGGAGCTCGCCAATCCGGTTGGAACATCTTCTACTAACGTCTTCTCATCCTGGTGTACCTCGCGTGGCATGAAACGCAGCCCCCGAAGAAATGGGGGTCGATGCACGGAATATGTACTGAGTATGTAAAGCATAAAATACAGTAAGCGGGATCGTACTGAAATGAAGAGTATAGAAAATCATAAGATTTGTCTTTGAAAACATATATCATGCATGTCCATGTCATATAATCATAGTATAAACATATAGCGTGTCCCGGCCCTCTAGTGAGGGACTCGGTAAGTAAAATCATCATATGCATGAACATATAACGTGTCACGACCCAGCCCCGTAGGCCGTGACTAGTGCCCGAGCTGGGCACTCGTACCCACCTATTCATTATAATCAGATCATAGCAAACAGAATAAGAACTTATGCGTACTGAAAGGCACGACATCACACATACACATATATATACATGTCATACACATAGCCTGGAAACATACAGAACACACACGACTTAACAATGCTACCCATAACCCATACATGTCTACGGACTCTACGAGTAATAACGAGAATCGTATGACGGGACGGGCCCCGCCGTACCCCGAATAAACATGAACGAATGTATAACAAAAAGGCCGTACTCAAAACACGGGCTCGGACAAGGGAGCTCTCAAAATGGGCGAGTAGGGATCTAAGCTGGCGGCTCGCCCAAGCGAGTATCCTGTACTGTGCGGCATGAAACACCCGAAGAAAGGGGGTCGATGCGGAATATGTACCGAGCATGTAAAGCATGAAACACGATCGAATCGTACGAAAATAAAGAAGACTAGAAAAGTAGTACGTAAAGAACTTAATCTCATAAAGCTTACCTTGAAACGTAACTCATGCATTTCAAAATCATAAATGGTCTGAGTGACATAAATAGAAAATCATCTTGAACATATGCATACATAACATGCCCCGGCCCTCTAGTGAGGGACGCGGTAAGTAAAATCATCATATATGTGTACATGTAACGTGCCCGCCCTCTAGTGAGGGACGCGGTGAATAGAATCATCATATGCCATCCGGACACCTCCCCATCATCACATCATCATATATCATATATATATATATAACGTGCCCCGCCCTCTAGTGAGGGACGCGGTGAATAATGCGGTGAAATTGCAGAATACATGCCCGGCCCGGACGCGGTGAAAGAAATAGCAAAGCTCGCACGAGCGAGCAGTAGTGAGAGACCACATGCATATAAATCATCATTACAGACTCAATGAAATAGTAAATAACCGACACTCGAAAGTCCAAACGGAATTCGTGTTAGGTTCTTTCAAAAACAAGTCGGTAAGACCATACAAAAGTAAATCTCGGGGATCCCGAATATGCATCAACCAATCCGGGCACCGCCCATGAAATTTAACATCATTATGCATTATAAAACTTCCTACGAACGTTTCAACGCAATCCGATTCCATTTACGAAAGTTACGTACGTTTCTAGACATAGATTCTTTTAAAACGAAACCGTTTATACAACATTCTACATTCAACCATATCAAGACATAAAGACCATAACATGACCATATTAAGGATATTAACATCAATAAGGACATATGAATCATAAATATACTCGGAACTTAGGAGTGGAATTACCTCGAAGCTCATGTCATAGCCTAATTATACTAGGACATGCCAAAGAAAGAAAGGGTGAGCTTTACATACCTCGTCGTCCTCAAAGCTAATCAAAATTTACGTCGCGGATTTCCCAAGATCTACAATACTTCATTAAATATCAACGTTAGCTAAAGGCATTTAGGAACCCGATTCCAAACAAACACCAAATTCTACAGAAATTTGGACAGCATTTCCCATGTAAATACACCAACCCCGAGATTTCAACTCGGCCAAATTCATCAACAACAACACCAACAAAAAAACTAAAACATCATTAATCAATTCAAAATGCATTTTAACATTAATAGTTCCTTTTACATAATTCAACAACATTCACAATATCCCAACATACTCACTTCAACTACTTACATTCCAACCAATATCAATGTTTATACGTTCGATTACTAATCCAAAACTATTCAAACAATATTCAAGAACACTTTAGACAACTCACACAACATTTCAAACAATCCAACCACACCACCACCTCTCCCGAAATCTCCCCAACTCAACATAAACGACACTAACGCATTTCTTTCTTCCAAGACTCATGAATTACACCAACAATCTTCATTTTAACAATGTCATTATCCTAAACATAAAATCTACATAGGAGTTACATTGACTTCCAAATCAGCCCACAACCATCACAACTTCAAATTGATTCATTAAACTTTCATTATCAACATAGAATCCACACGACAACAACTAAAATACCACATAAAATTTATGTCACACCCTGATCTTATTAGGGTGTGATGGGCACCCGACCCTTACTTAGGGCCGAGCGAACCCTCAGACTCTTACTGCATACGTATTTAATCACGCCAAACTTTTTAAACCAAATAAGATAAAATACGTAGCAAATTTTTTTTTTTCAGAAATATTCTTTCTCGTAGCCTTCAAATCGAACAAATTTGTAATCATGCAAAATTCAATACATAACACGGACCGACATATCGGCTGACGAAGCCGCTTACAGACCGACAACCGACACCCACGTCGCTGTCTGCAAAGTCTCTAACATACATCCAGAAATCATAACAAACAAACTCTGACTTGGCAGCCCTCCGAGAGAATGGAGCTTGCCATCTCTACTGGAACACTTCCCATAATAACTTCCGCTCATCTGGGTGTACCTGCGCGGCATGAAACGCAGCCCCCGAAGAAAGGGGGTCAGTACGAAATATGTACTGAGTACGTAAGGCATGCAATACAGAAACAAAACTATAATCGAAACGAGACGTAACTATCGTGTACATACGTTACCGAATACGTACGCTTACCTCCCGTACGCAATTCATACATACCTGTTTCATATGCTAAAAAGTGTAGAAGAAAATAAATGGATCAACCAAAAGATACCAAAATGCTTATTTTGCAATCACCGATCGCATGTCCGAAGAGGTGCGGAAAATACGTAACGCACGGGTGATGTCACACGTCAGACGGAGTACAGAATGTCCAGAATATTCAGATAAAATCATATATCGGACGGAATGCCGAACATACGGAATATTCAGATTGTATCATATAACGGACAACTACAGAACATACAGAATGTTCAGATACTGACATATATCGGACAGAATACAGAATGCACGGAATGCTCAGATGATATTATATACCGCATATGTCATATATGCAAATAACGTGTCCCGGCCCTTTGTTAAGGGACTCGGTAATGTAGAATCATGCAGATCAGAATCCTGTACCAAATATACATAACGTGTCCCGGCCCTCTACTGCGGGTCTCGGTGGATAATATCAAATGCCATCCTGGCCGCCATCCCCGTATCATCATAAACATACACAGATAACGTGTCCCGGCCCGCAAGTACGAGGGACTCGGTGAACAATGCAGAGGAAATGCGCACGAGAACATGTCCCGGCCCGGACTCAGTGAATCAGAATCATACCGTAGAGTACGCACGAGAACATAACATGCCCTGGCCCGGGACTCAGTGAAAGATACATTAAAGCCATGCATGAGTAGAGTCGTGAGAAACCATATGCATATAAATCCAGACTCGATGGATACGTACACTTACCGACATATGAAGATCCAGAAGCAAGTTTCGGGTCCTTCCGAATTAGTATCAGAAAGTTATGGACATTTGAAGCGCAGAAACCTCTTCGGACTTTTCAAGCGATCCAGGATCGTGTATGAAGAACATTAAAGCTTACAGAGAATGTTCATATCAAAATACTTGTATCAAATACTTATGTCACAACACTTATATCCGAATACTTATATCAGAATTTCTATTTCAGAATATTTACATCAGAGTGCTTATATCAAAATATTCATATCAGATCATTCGTATCGAAGTGTTTATATCCGGATAGTCAAACCAAACTGCTCATATTTGAGTTACCAGATGCTTATATTAAATTCAGAACGAAAGTCAAAGGTTTCCTTAGTTATCTTACGGACATAAGGCAAATTGAACAGTACAATTAGGTCTCGGGGATTGTGGGCCCACCTCGGGTCAAGTCGGGTAACGAACATAAAAACATGGTCATTATGTCTCATTAGACTATCCTCGAAGATTTCAAGGCATTCCACTTTCGTTTTCAAAAGTTACGGACGTTTGGACATTTCTTTACAATAAAGCGTAAATTAGTTAGTTCAATTCTATTAAATGAATAGTAACTAAATTTAACCTCGGACTTCTAGAATTGGAGTGGTCCCCGAAGCACGTATTCAAGCTTATTACATCTAGGACATGCCAAAGAAAGAAAGGGTAAGCCTTACATACCTTTTCCGCTTCTTAAGCTTCTCCAAATTCGAATCCCGTTTTCTCCAAAATCTACAAATGGTCATGTTTACCAATTGTGAGTTGTAGCTTCCAAGAGTTCAACTTAAATTCATGTTTGTCTACCGAAATTTCGGCAGCATTTCCCCTATATATTCACCAACCCCGAGAATTTAACTCGGCCAATTATCAACAACAACCAAACCCACAACCATCCAAACAAGATTTAAGAATATTCCGAACAATTCACAAAGTATTCAAGACCATTCAAACAATATGCTATGAAACCCAAAACCTTCCAACTTAATGAATACGACAATAAGGCGTTTCTTTCTTTCAAATTTCCATACTACGTCAACAATTCCCTACATTGACAACATTATTTTCGTCAAGGCAAGGAACTATATTCAAATTATGTTGGCTCCCAAAACAGCCCATGACCATTACAACTTCAACACAAATCATCAAATATTCATTCTCATCATAAAATCTACAACGACAACCAACCAAAATGCTATATAAAATTAGTTCACCATATTCTACCAAAACGCCCCTACACACGCTTTTTAACAACTACCATTTCAACATGAGCCATTAAATCATCATTCTTACCATAGAATTTACAACCACAATAACCAAGAACACTAACTAAAATCAATTCATTCCTTCTACACCAACAATCCATTCCCACGGCCACACACACCACATACAACATTTCATGATTTTCATCCACTCCTATGCATTATTACACGTCCAAAACATTCATAAAACATGTAAAAGAGTGTCACACCCTAACTTTATTAGGGTGTGATGGGCACCCGACCCCATCTTCAGAGCTGAGCGAACCCGCTAACTCTTATTACACATATGAGCTTGTGAATCAGTTAGAAATAATTACATAGAAAAAAAAATTCCATAAGAAGAATCTGACGTCATATAAGACTCGTAACACGAAACATAATAACATATCGGTACAACGGAGCCGTTTACAAACTGGCAACCCGATACCCACGACTCTGTCTGCAAAGTCTCTAACTTCGAACAAGGCATCATAGCATATATACTCTGACTCGGCAGCACTCCAGGACAAGTGGAGCCTACCAACTCTGCTGGAACATCCTTTATGCTAGATTCAGCTCATCTGGGTGTACCTGCGCGGCATGGAACGCAGCCCCCGAAGAAGAGGGGTCGCATTTACAATGTACTGAGTATGTAAGGCATGAAAAATAATACAAACAGGAACATCAGTGTGAATACCATGGGATCACAGAACATGTGGTGAGATAAAAGGATATCCTGGACATGTGGATGCTTTTTGGCTGGATACCATGCATGCTTGTTTTATTTTTTTTTCCTTTTGAAAAAAATATACATTTCTTTTTCATAGACATAGGAAATAGAGCTTATATCATGTCGTGTTTCGCCATAACTTATCATATCGTATCACATCATATCATATCATATCCTAGCGTATCGTGTCACGTCGTAGCATATCGTGTCATGTCATAGCATATCGTGTCATGTCATAGCATATCGTGTCATGTCATAGCATATCGTGTCATGTCATAGCATATCGTGTCATGTCATAGCACCGAACAACGTCGGCTCGCCCACATAGCGCCGAATTACGTCGGCTCGCCCATATATCCCGCGTCCGGGCATCCCGCGTCCGGGATGATAACGCCAGCTGACCAGGTGGCAATGAAACATGTTTCCCTTCCCATTCCCCACATATATCCCTTCCCCCATGTCCCCATATTCATGTGCATATCAACGGAAAACAATATTGAAAAGAAAACATGAAACGAACCCATGGACATCATAAGCGTTAGTTCATATGCTTGAAATGCTTAGAAAAATAGTATCATAACCAAGGAATAAAATTAGAGACCGAGAACTAGTTTATCGCTTTCATATTCGCGTTGGGTTCTTAACGTAAGGCTCTTAGTCATGGAATCATTCTTATCATACTTATCATAGACATATACTCTTCCTTACATCATCGTTATCATTATCATCATAGAAATATTCTCATTAGAGTAGTTACAACACTTATCGTTTGATAACGGAACAATAAAGAAAATCCGGGAACAGTGGGCCCACCTCGAGTCAAATGAGGTGGCGTACGTAATTTACACATGTTACATTCTAAGACGTCACTTATGAGAGTTTTGAGGTAGTCGGGTCCTATTTGTGCGAGTTCTAGATGTTTAGATAACTTTCCCACATTTTATGCAACATATTAGTTCAATTCTATTGAATGAAAAAGGGTTAATTTCAATCTCGGATTTCTAGGAAGGAATTATCCCCGAGGTTCGTGTCCAAACCTATTATGCCTAGGACATGCCAAGAAAGAAAGAGGGAAACCTTACATACCTTTTCCGCCTCTTATGCTACTCCAAATTCCAGTTCCAAGTTCGCCAAAATCTACAATTTGGTCACATTTACCAAACGTCAATTAGAGCATTTAGAAGTTCAACCTTGACTTCACATTTGTCTACAGAAATTTGGGCAGCATTTCCCCCTGTAAATGCGCCATCCCCGAGATTCTAACTCGGCCAATTTTAATCAACAACAATTCGGGAATTTAACCCGGCCAAACTATCAACAACAATTCCAACAATTATTCTAACCACATCAATAATCAATTCACAACATGTTCAAGATATTCCAACCCGAATCTTCCGAATACCATAAGAACTCCAACAATACATTTATTTCTTTTAAACTCATAAACTATATCAACAATCCGCATGCTAACGATCATTATTCTCATGCACACAAGAATCTATATTAAAATCATATTGCTCTCCAAAACAGTCCACAACATTTCGGACTTCCATTTGAGTCATCAAACCTTCATTTTCATCACATAATCTTCAACAATCAACAACCAAATACCATATAAAATGAGTTCAACATACCTATACCAATTCAGCCCATATTCGGCCACAACACAACATACAACATTCCATGAGTTTCCTTCATTCTCTACACATTACAACAACACATAAACATGTGGAATACACTTAATTTCTTACTCTAACACAACACACACTACACGGCCACACATATGCACACACACGGCCATACTCCAATTTCTATATTTTCATGACTTTCATTCATTTTCATACTTCACAACATACACAAATCACTCATAACATATGAGAAATGAGATTGAATCATACCTCTTCCCACTTGGTCTTCACTCGGCTAGCTTGATGTTCTCCAAGGAAGAATGTTTTTCTTGCTCCCACAACTAGCTCATGTTAATAAGGACCTTTCACTTAGTAGGAAAACATGAAAAGAAAAAATTTTCCATGATCACTTCCCCCATGGTTGTGGTTCGGCCAGCCATGGCCGACCCTCCCTCTCTTTTCTTTCTTTTTCTTTTCTTCCTCTTTTCTTGAATTCTCTAGAACAAAAATGATGAAGTGTGTTGTTCTTGGTCATCACACACACATATATATCATAATAATGGGGCACATGGCCGGTCATGTGCCCCTCCTTTTCTCTTTTTTTTTTTCAAATTTTCCCTCCAAATTTCTCCAAGTTTCATGAAATTTCCAAAAGATGAACATGATGAAAATGACTTAATAAGTCATCTTAATGCTACATATATTAAGCTTCCAAGTGGCCATGTCCCACACTACATGTGGCCTTATTTTTCATGAACTACTAACTTCCAAAATTTCACCTTTGACCCCAAAATTTCCTTAATAATCCATGCCACTAGAAATGAATACGCAACTTATGCATTCTAGAAAAAAAAAATTATAACCTTGTCCTTAACTTCCCGCCATTAACTCGGAATATTCAAATGTACAAAATGCGAGGTGTAACAAAGAGGATTGAACCATACCTTTCATTTCATCTTCCCCCTTTCTCGGCTAGACTTTCCTCTTGCAAAACGAATAGTTCGCTTGTTCCAACGACTACTCCATGTGATAGAGGACCTTCCATTTAGTAGGAAAACAAGAAGAAATTAATTTTTCCTAACCAAAAAATTGGAGGCGATTCGGCCACCATGGTAAATAACTCCTCTCTCTCTCTTTTCTTTTCTTTTTCTTGATCTCTCTAGAACTCCAAATGATGAAACTTGCCTTCTTTAATCATCCCTCCATATATATATTAATATGGCACATGACCATGCACATGGCCAAGCACATGGCCGGCCATGTGCCCTCCTTTCCCTTTTTTTTCCTTTCTTTTTTTCCCTCCAAATTTTCTTCAAATTTCTAGAGTTTTCCTTAGGTAATAAAAGATGAATTTTGCTCACTTAGTCATCTTTTTAATCACATGTATTTGCATCATGTGGGCCATAGTCCACTCCAACTTGAATGGCCACAAGACTTCTTCCACAAGTCATAGTTAATAATTTCCAAATTCCAACTTTGCCCTTAATATTCCATGCCAATAATACCTACAAGCAACTTGCACCCTAGAACAAAGCCGGAAACTAACCTTGTCCTTAACTTTCCGCCATTAACTCGGAATATCCAAATGTGCAAAATGCGAGGTATAACATCCTTCCCCCCTTTAGAACATTCGTCCTCGAATGTTCAATTAGTCCCGCGGTCTCCTACATCTCGGGAGCCCCTTTTATAGCTACCGCCTACGGCTCATTCATCGATCCCTTAGTTCAACCATAGTCGTGTCCCATCTGTCTTTAACATTATTTCGATAATTGGCTTAAATCCTTATTACATTTTTCCATAATGTCCTCAAATATCACGACTGCATCGTCCTTGCTGACTTTTCACTCTTCTTATTTATAGCCTAAGCACCCATATCCAACATATCACAGTGTCAATTGTTTCTGTTTCACTTCCCCCTTTTTAGCGGGGTATTCCTATACCATTATCCTTTCGTGCTTATCTCTTTTCCCGCACACGAAAAATCTTATGCTACCTCTGTGTCGTTCGTAAACACACTACCTTTACATAGTCCTTTTCTCATTTTCGAAACGTACTCTGTTCGTTCACATTTTATCCGTATCACCCCAGTCATTTCCTAGCATTCATTCTGCCTTGTTTCTTGTCTTTCTATAACTTAGCCTTTCACAATCCTGCCGCTCCGCATACTCTAATCTCTCTTAGACTACTCCAATTTTTTATTCGCTCCTTACGTCTGAATTTGTAGGATTTTCAGAAATCTTCCCAGGGGGTCACCCATCATGAAATTGCTCCCACCTGAGCACGCTTAACCCCGAAACTTTGGTGGGATTTGGTGCCTTAATGCTGATATAATCGCGTCCACTTCCTCATATGCCCTTTACTACATAATCTAGAGCCAGTCAAAGTTTCACAGATTCTGAGGCATTTTCGTAACACGTCCTTTCTTGTGCAATTACCGTTTTGCCCTTTTTCAATCTTCCATATCACCTTCACAAATTCTTATTATCCGAAATTTGTACACCGCGAATGCCATCAATACCCTTACGTAGTATATAACTCATATCACATTCTTGCCATCCGGAATCGCCGGTCTCGGTAGTCGGTCAAATATATCCACACTTACCTCCGTCGTATGTAAGGCTTACAGATGGGATTTCTTATTTCTGTCACGACCCAACCCCGTAGGCCGTGACTACGCCCGACCGGGCACCCGTACGTACCAAAGTCCAAAGGTAGTAGCTCAAATATTTAGAAAAGTTGGGCAGTTTCCTCTCGTTTTTCTTACTAACCAAAATTAACTCCGCACGAGAAAATACCAACAAAGGCCACAGGGACAACATATCCATATACCCATATGGGGCGAGCGACAAGAGGGGCCGCCGTGGCCGGTGCGAACCGCCCGAACATATCACATATACATATACGTACGTATATGGCCATAACCCACATACGTATCCACGTCTCCCCAAATGTATTAACGAAATCATATGACGGGACAGGGCTCCGTCAGTGCCACTTCGAATGATAATGTACATATACATCGAAGAAAATATATACCAAAATATACGAGGTTCAAGAAGGAGCACTCCCGAACGTAATACGGCTAAGGGCAGCGGATCCTCAAACCGAGCGTCGGTACTGCGGGCATGAAATGCAAATTTCAAGGAAGGGGGGTCGATTAGGAAATAGTGCGAGTATGTAAAGCAGGATTACGAAACATAATAACAAATCACAGAAATAATTATGATTTACAAAAATATCAAAATATTTGTCAAAAATTAAAATCATGCAGGTTTCTTAGAACGATGGTGGCCGTTTCTCTGCGATGGCGCCATACCACAAGATCACACCGTAAAAGTTTCATATCTCCGTAACCCGACATATCCCCGTAACACAACATAGCCAACCATGACACCATACACATGAGTATGACTAATATAAACGGAACCGCTCTACTGGGGGAGCTCGGGAACCGTAATACGCATCACACCGAGTATATCATAACGCGCACGAAATACAACTTAGGCCCGGATCGGTGAACGAGGCAATAACCATAAGCACGAGCGGAGTCGTGAGCAGTCATATGCATAAAATCATAATCATAACTCATTAAGTAAATAAGAAGCCCATATGCGGAAGTCAAAGTGGAAAAAAATATTAAGTTTTCCCAAAAATCCCTAAAGGTAGCATAGAAAAGCCGCGGGCCCCACGGACGGGTGCCGACCCCCATCCGAGCCCGACTATGGTAGTTAGGGGGGGGGGGGAAAGATAGGTCTTATGAACATACATATTATGTTTTGCTGCCCGAGCTCGTATGCAAAAGTTACGGACGTTTAAAAGTTCGGATCTTTAGTCAAAATCATTTATAAGACTTTGAACTCAATCTTTTGTGTCACTTTTTAATCTTGATCGGTGTGATGGGCACGCCCGTAACCGGAGTTAGCGAACCCACCGACTCTTTCTACGTACATTTTTTTTTTTTTTTTGAAATCCTACCAAGTATACATAGCAAGACTATCGAAATATTCCTTTGTTGCTTTAGAATCAAATACAATATGTGACCGTACAAAACTTGCATCATAGCACGATCGACTCCGAAACCCACGACTACGTCCGCAAAGTCTCTAACCCGTAATCGGGGAATCACGGCACGTGTACCGACTCGGCCACACTCCGTGCCAAATGGAGCTTGCCAACCCTTCGCCGGAATATCTTCTATATTAGCCGATCCGTCCGGGTGTACCGCGCGCATGAACGCCCCCCCGAAGAAGGGGCCGCACGAGCAATGTACCGAGTATGCGAAGACATGAACGCAACCACATAGTAAGAGTTGTAAAGCATATCCGTGTAAAATGGTAACTGTGCGAGTAATAACTATATGGAAACACAGTACATGATTGGCAGATAAAGGAGAACTTTTGTACATGAGCGCCATTCATGGCGGAGGCCACGATGCCTAGCTTTTTCCTTTTTCTTCGAGCACGGTGTTTTATTTCTTTTGTACGTAGAAACGTATATTTTTCGGAAAACGGTC
>NW_026716639.1:0-43228 GCF_029784015.1 Lycium ferocissimum
TTGGGCCCCCGGGGGGTTCCCGGGTAAAGAGTCCTGCTATGATGTCATGTTGGTTGAATTTTGGGGTGTGGGGTATGATATCGTTTTGTAGATGTTTGCGGAAATATGTTATTATGTTTTGTGTCACGGGCCCCATATGATGATAGTCTTTACTTATGAAAAAAAAATGGAGAGTATACCACTGTTATATCCCGCATTTTGTGCGTTGGAATATTTCGAGATCGAGTAAATTGAAGAAAATAAGTTCGACGAAAATTTGGGAAATCTTTGGTAATTTTTAAGTCAACTATGGAGGCGCATATCTCATAGTATATGGAGTTTTAAGGTGTTTCAAAAGCCTAAAATGAAGTTCGTCGAGTCTGTTTGTAATGCAACAAACCGTTCATTGATAGGACATCGGAGTAAAGAGAATTATAGACGTTACAACTGAACTATCGATGCAGAGCAATGAATCCGCGGTACCATACAAGACTGCAGCTACGACATCGTTTACAAGATCGTAGCCACGGTTCCCAACGTTGGCAGTTTTTAAAGGGACGTAACCTTATTTTTTTCAGCAAAAACGGTTCCAAAACTTTCCAGAAAATTGAAAGAAAAAAGAAGAGAAAGAGAGGCCAAGAGAAAGAGAGAGAAAAGGAAAGGAAAAAAAAATTCAAGCCATCCAATTTTGATCCAAAATTCCTCTCTTCTTGAATTCTTGTCATGTTCAAGACTCTCTTCAATATGGTATAGTTATTTGAGCAAGAAAATCATTTTGTGGCAAGTGGGAAGTTGAAGAAAAGGTAAAGAATTCTCATTCTTTTATGTGTTATGGAAGAGTTTATATGTTGTAGTATGTAGAACTCAATGAAAATCATAGAGATATTGTGTGGTGTGTGCAAGCCGTGTGGTGTGCTATGTGTATGTGGCCGTGTGGCATGGAAAATTGGAAGGGAGATGAATTCATTTTATTTAATGTATTAGTTGTGTTGTTATGGTTTTGTGATGTAAATAGAAGGTTAATGATTCTTGTTGGCTTCGAGAATACGTTGTAAAGTTGTTGTAGGAAAAATTAGTGAAGTTATGGGAAATTTGTATAATTTTGGAAATGAATTGTTAAGATACAAATTATGATGGTTGTTGATGGAATTGGAAGATGGAAACATGTTATGAATATGTATGTTGAAGATTAGAAGTTTCGGATGAATTATGGTTTTGGTGGAAAACTTGTATATTTTGTATATTTGGTGAATATTTTGTAAAATGATATGAAATGTTTCCGAATTGTATTGAAGTGATCTTGATTAGTAATGAATACGAGAATGCCAATGTTGAATGGAAAATACGAAGTCGGAATGAAGGTGATGACATTATGTTGGAAAGATGACGAGTTATGTTATATTGCGTTTTATAGTGATTGTTGATGTTGTTAGCGTTGTTGTTGGGTTGTTGTTGGTTGTTTTGAGCCGAGTTGAATCTCGGTGTCACATTTATAGGGGAGGTGCTGCCGGAATTTCGGTAGCCAGCAAGATAACCCCAAGATTAAATATTAACTTTCATGAATAGTAGCGGTAAAGATGACCATTCATAGTTTTGGACGAAACGAGCATTGAGATTTGACGAGCGTAAGGCGCAGTTCGGTATGTGAAGCTTTTCCTTCTCTTGGCATGTCCTAAGTATGTTAGGCCGAGATTCGAGCGATGAGGACGACTCTATTCCTCGGAATCCGAGCTTCATTTTTACCCTTTTTCATTCGGTAGAATTGAATTGGAAATGTCTTTTTGTTGAAATATTTGCTCAAACACCCGTAGTTCGCCTAAATGATATTGGAGGGCCTTGGATCCTTGTCTATGACCTCGCCGGGCCTAATGACCATAGTTTGGGGTCCGCCGCCTCAATTTGATCGAGGTGGGGCCCACGCGTTCGAGAGATCTTCCTATGTCGCTCGTTTGGTATATTTGTGTGATTTTGAAAAAGAACTTTTGGCTATCGCCCCGACTATTATAAGATAATTATTTTGACTACTTCATTGGGTTTTTACAATACATTTTGACACACAAGAACGATTTAAAAATTATAACTATTGTATACTAATTCGATAAACTTGAAACTTGTTTGCACTTACGATGTTAGTAAATATATTTGGTCATCGAATTTGGAAGGCAATTTAATTATTTATTTGCTCGTACGCATGTGATCTTGACACGTGATTATGATCTCGAAGTTCGGTTTGATGTGTTTCGAATAATGTTTGGAAAAGAACTGATTTAATTGTTGTCTTGGCCTTGAAGGAATGGTGTGCTTTGGTTGTTACGTTGAGTTTGTAATAAAAGAAATTATATACGTATGGGCCCACTTATCCGATCCTCGTGTATTGTTATTACCTTTTCGCTGCAAGAGTCCGGGCGTATGTGTGTATTATCCCACCGTGGATACTGACATGGCTGCCATGATGCTGGATGCTTGGCCGCGGCATGTGTGTGTGTGATATCGTCCGTGGATACTTGACCTGCTGGGCTGTGACATGACATTGGATTCTTGACCGCGGTATGTATGTATGTGTAACCGTGTATATTTGTGTTATTAGCACCGGATTCTTGACCGCGGTATGTATGTATGTGCAGCTGCGTATATTTGTGATATTAACCGCTGGGTTGCTGGCCGCGGTATATTTATATATTTGTGACATTAACATTTGGGTTTTACGCGCGGTATACTTATATATTTATGATATTAGCCGGCTGGGTTCCTGGCCGCGTATATGCGTGTATGCGTGTACGATATTACCGCCTGGGTTCCCAGCGCGGTATGTGTGTGTGACTTGTGTATGTATGCCTAGGATGTCGAGGTAAGTACGTTGGTATTTGGACTATTGTGCTCGCGTTCGGTACACTCCTTATTTCGTTTTTCTTGTATTTTACGCTTTGCATACTCGGTACATATTCCGTGCGACCCCCTTTAGCTTCGGGGGGCTGCGTTTCGTGCGCGCGGTACCCGCGGATGAGCGGCGGATGATGTTAGCGAGGAGGATGTTCGGCATTTTGGTTGGCGAGCTCCATTTCCTCGGGTCTTCTTGAGAGTCGGAATGCTTTGTACGGTATTCGGAGTTATGTTAGAGACTTTGGGGCAGGTGTCGCGTTGTCCGGAGATGTCCGTTTGTAAACGGCATTGCTAAGCGGGTATCGGTATGCATTGTGCTATGAACTTCGTGTGTTGATAGATTTGCTATGGTTACGAATTGTTTGATTTGAAAAGATGAAAGGCATGTGTGTATTTTCCGAAAAAAAAATTTCTTGCTTATGTTATGCTTTGTGGGCCCGGTATGGCTATGAGTATTATATAGAGTACGGGTTCGCTCGGCCCTAGGTAAGGGTCGGTGCCCGTCACGCCTTTGCTCGGAAGTGGGGTGTGACAACCACGTATCTTATTCTTAATTGATTCACGAGTTTACATATGTAATAAGAGTCAGCGGGTTTGCTCGGCTCCGAATATGGGGTCGGGTGCCCATCGCACTTACAGTAAAGTCCGGGTGTGACAAGTGGTATCGAACGGAGTCGGTACAAGGGATGTCTGCAAAGTACGTGTAATAGGTAGAGTCTGTTTATGGGTGTGAAGCCGGCCACATTTATAAACGGAGGCTGCGGGGCATTTAGAAATTGTTGACCTTCTTTACGTCCTATGATCGTGCGATAGAGCCAAGTCTAGGAAAATGGAATCTCCTATACGATGTTTTATATATGACGAAAGAAAGTGAGAAGCGATATGGAAAGTTACAGGGACGAGTGTTGATGTTCTTTTCTGTTACCCGAAGCTGGAGGCTCTGTATGGCCGAGATGTGTCGTATACATATGTAAGTACGCAAGGTATTGTTAACATTTGCGAGTGTGCGATTTGAATAGTGGGAATATTAAAGGAGGCCACCTAGAGTGGAGTACGTCTAAGAGAAAGAAGCGGAAAGGAAATACGATAAACGGAGCGATAAGTGAGATGCGACGTTTCAAGAAGGGCTATGGATTTGGCATGACGATGAAGGTGCGATCACTACCCCGAGAATGGAGGCCCTGGACAAGAAGTAGTTACACACAGGTGGAAGGTGAACATTCGGAGCGAAAGGCAAAATAGTAATTACAAAGAAAGGACGTGTTACGAAAATGTTTCAGAATCGGTAAGACTTCGACTTGCTCCAGAACACGTAATAAAGGTCATACGAGGAAGTGGACACGATTATATCGACATTAAGGCACGCATTTCACTAAAGTTTCGAGGTTAAGCGTGCTCAGGTGGGAGCAATTCTATGATGGGTGACCCCCTGGGAATGTGGACAAAAGGGTGACATAGATGGAAGATAAAAGAAAACTTAGGGTAAGAAGTTGCCGGGATGTCAGGCATGGAGTTAGAAGAAAGATGAGAAACAAGGTATAAACGAAGGTTTTATAGAGAGATTGTTCGTATAAGGAGCCCCTTAAAGGGGGGGAGACTGTTATATCCCGCATTTTGTGCGTCGGAATATTTCGAGATCGAGTAAATCGAAGAAAATAAGTTCGACGAAAATTTGGGAAAATGCTGGGCGAATTTTTAAGTCAACTATGGAGGCGCATATCTCATAGTATGTGTGAGTTTTAAGGTGTTTTAAAAGCCTAAAATGAAGTTCGTCGAGTCTAGTTTGTAATGCAACAAACCGTTCATTGATAGGACATCGGAGTAGAGAATTATAGACGTTACAACTGAGCGTCGACGCAGAAACGATATTCCCGCGGTACCGCTACGGTACCGCTACAGTGCTACTACGATGAAACCGACGTTGGCGGCTTTTTAAAAGGGACAGAAACTTCATTTTATTTCAGCAAAAAAAGCTCCACAAATTTCCAGAAATTTCAGCAAGAAAGAAGAGAAAAAAAAAAGAGAAATCTTGAAGCCTTCAACTTTGATTCAAAATTATAATTTGTTTGTATTCCTACTAAGTTCAAGATTCTCTACAAAGTGGTATAAATATCATGGCAAGAAAGAGCTTCTTTTGGCAAGTGGAAAAGTTGGAAAAGTGTAAGAATTTAATCTTCTTTTATATGTTATGTATGGTTGTGTATGTTGTGGTGTGTAGGAATGAGGGAAATTCATGAAAAATATGGACTATATGTTGAGGCCGTGTGGTTGTGGTGTAGTATGGAAAGGGATGAATCAATTTTCTTAAGTATTTTGGTTGTTGTTACAATGGAATCTATGATGAGAAATGGAAGTTTGATAATTCTAGTTCAAGTTGTAGTTGTCGGGAAGTTATTTTAGGTTAAAGTGAATTGAATATAGTGTTCTTGTGTTTATGGAAACTAATGTTGTTAGTGTGAATTGTTGTGTGTGATTTATGAAGTTGAAAGAAAGAAATATGTTGTCATTATTCTTGTTGAGTTTGGATAATTTTAGGTAGTGTGTTGGTTCGGCCGCTTGAAATGTCGAGCGGATTATTTGAAACATTCTTGACTATTGTTTGGAAGGTTTCGAATTGGTATTTGAATATGTGAACAATTATGAATTGAATATAAATGAGATGCCATGGAATTGTAAAAAAGAATTGGTAATGTTAGAACGTATTTTGAAATAATTGTGAAGTTGGAAGATATGATTGTTGGTATTACTATTGTTAAATTGGCCGAGTTGCATTCTCGGGTTGTTGTTGTTAAATTGGCCGAGTTGAATCTCGGGGATGCTATATGTATAGGGAGATGCTGCCCAAATTTTTGTAAAACGGTATTGGTTAAGGTTGAAAATTGTAGGTCTCATGAATAGTAATTGGTAAATGTGACCATTTGCGTTTTTGGACGAAACGGGATTTGAGATTGGGCGATCGTAAAAGGCAAGAAAAGGTATGTAAGGCTTCACATTCTTTCTTTGGCATGTCTTAGACGTAGTAGGCCTGAATATGTGCCTCGGGGACAATTCCTTTCTTAGAAATTCGAGATTGAAATTAACTACTATTCATTCAGTAGAATTGAATTTGAAATTGTGTGAAACGATGGAAGAACTCCCTACACGTTTAGAACTTGCATGAGTAGGACGACTACCAAAAGCCAGCTTGTTTAGCTACCTCACTATGTTCTATAATGTACGTGGTGGTGTGACAATGTTCCTAATATAATTGTTACTTCGGTTTTTCCAAAAATGGCTTCGGAAGCGCGGCGTGGTTCACTAATGATTTTTAAAGGACTAGTTTTGTACAAGAAACATAAAAATTGATTTTCCTAAAACCGTCCGATGGGGGTGTGAGATTTTAATATTTAGACTTTTTAAAACCACTCGAAGGGGGTGCGGTGGCCTCGACTTATGCCTGGAGTGTGCTATGGCCTCGGTACCGTATCCAGCGAGCCGTGGCCTCGGTCGATCACTTCGAGTGTGCTATGGCCTCGGTTCACGTACGGGTGCACTATGGCCTCGGCTGTACGAGTGAGCTATTTTTTCCAAAACCACTCCGCAAGGGGTGCGAGATTTTACTATTTCATTTCACTTACTACTTATGTTTACATTATCATTACTATTATGCCCGAAGGGGCCGTTATTATTATTATGCCGGAAGCGGCAATGTCCGAAGGGGCCACTATTGATATTGAGCCGGAAGCGGAAGCGGCCGAAGGGGCCATTATTGATATTGAGGAGAAGCGGTCCGAAGGGGCCATTATTGATATCGAGCCGGAAGCGGCTGCCCGAAGGGGCTATCATTATTTTGCCGGAAGCGGCGCATGTGATGTATTGCATTACTTTTTTTAGGAGGGGTGTTCTAGATTACATTACTTACTCTGGATTCGTTAGTTGGATTGCGATTATTTACTTAAAGCTTGTTTGAGACTCTGCGTATTTATCTAAGTTTTCTCTTAAGCGAAGGTACAGGGTAATAGCGTGATTGTGATTTCTTCCCTACTAAATTAAGCTATGGTTATTATTTGTTATCGCTTTACATATACTCGGCACATATTCATGCGACCCTCTCTTCTTCGGGGGGTGCGTTTCATGCCACGCGAGGTACGCCTGCATGAAGAGAAGACTTGCTAGAAGTTGTCCCCGCGGGATTGGTGAGCTCCATTTTAGTTCGGAGTGTTGCCGAGTCAAGCACTTATGACATGGTATTTGTACATCTAGAGACTTTGCGAAGGAAAACGGTGTCCTGTGGATAGTGCGTCGGGGGAAGTGCGAAAAGTTTGTAAATGTTAAAAGAGTATGTATTTTCAGATAATGATTGTTGTTTGAAAAGTTCCATGTTTTAAGAAGTTTTCGAAATGGCAGGTTTTATTACGCGAATGTTTAAGGGTTCGCACGACTCTGAGGAGAGTCGGGTGCCCATCACACCCTAGTAAGGTCGGGGTGTGACAGAGACCATATTATATTAGGCCTAAAAAGAAACCGCAACACTGTCAAGTGTCAGAAAAAGGAACCTATTAGCTTGGAAATCAGAGTTCAAAATATGTCGGCGTGTCGTAAGAATACTTGGGAGAAAAGTAGAAATGAAGTAACAAGGAGTGTGTACCAAGCGATAGACGAGGAGGATAAAAGAGTAGTAAGTAGCCACACCACATTGGTAAGTATAGATTGTGTGCAAAGACATGGTTTCCGTTAAGGTACGGTGACGAGACAATAACGAGAAAGAAAGGACCAGGAGAGGACAAGGATAATGAATTGGCATAGTGAAGTAGAAAAAAAAAAAACCTATGAGATGGAGCAAGGACTCATGAAATGGTCAAGAAGTCCGATTATAAGGAAAATAAGGTAAAGGGCAAGGAACGGGCATAAAGGAATGAAAGCGACTATAAAAGGAACCCTCCGAAGTATTATGACGCCCATAAGGTTAGTTGAACATTCGAGGACGAATGTTCTAAAGGGGGGGAGGATGTTATAGCCCGTATTTTTGTCACGACCCAACCCCGTGGGCCGTGACTGGTGTCCTACTTGGACACCTATACGTACCTACCTAACAGATCCGACATACCAAATTGCTAATCTCGTTTAACATACATAAATTCATACAGATATAAGGTGCGTCGCACAAACATACATACATGTATATACATGCGGAACACGTACGAGCCGTTAGGGCCATTATATGGACAAAGTCATCGCACATACTGCTCGGACGGTGACAACCCACAAACCCACTGTGAAACATGTCTGCAGACCTCTAACATACAGAACAGAATCAGAAGACGGGACAGGGCCCCGCCGTACCCAAATGATCATATATACAGAACAAACAGACAACAGAAGATATATACCAAAAGTATCAGCTCCGGATCAAAGGGAGCTCTCCAAACTTGACCCAAGTCTGACCGGGCGGCGTATCACGCGGTGCGTACATCATGGGCATGTAACACGGCCCGAAAACGAGGGGTCGATGCGAAAGTGTACCGAGTATGTAAGCGGAACATAACGCCCATAATTATAACAACGAGAATCGTATATGTATAATCGTAACAGACGGAAATACGAGAAATAGAGCGAGACGGAATCGGTTCGCCCCAGCGGAGTCGGACTTACGGTAGCGTGCGAGACGTAATCGCAAGCGGAGTCGGACCGCGAGCGTACGTACGTAATCATAAGCGGAGTCGACTTACGTAGCGTACGTACGTAATCTTATTATGTCGATTTAGAACCGCGGCCGACAAAGGCTGTAATGCGCATCGTAGATACGAAGTGTGACGTACGTACTCTCGGACAAAACCGTATCTCACATGTATGTCGGACGAGAATCGTAGTCCTAATCGGACGTTCGAACCGTAAATGCATGTAATCATGCATGCGAAGTCACAATCATATACGTACGTACAAATCGGATATATCAAATCCCAATCACATACGTATCCCGGCCCTTAGTAAGGGACGCGATATCGTAACCCGCCCTCGTAGTACGGGACGCGGTGGACGAACAGACCAGATCAAATGCCATCCGCGCTTTTCATCCCCATAATATCACATAATCGCATCATATCGTATCGTATCGATACGACAGTATCCCGCCCGCACATCCGAGGGACGCGGTGAACAATGCAAAGGAGGTGCACGAATCGCGAACTCCGGCCGGGCGCGAATGGGGAAGCATTGAGACATTCACGAACAGATCCATGAGAAACCATATACATACGGACCGACATACGACTTAATAAAACCGAAATAGTTCGGTAAAATCGATCAAATCGAGTGTGCGGATTATATCGTAACGTAGTGTCCGGAAGTCGTCGCATAATGTCACGATTCAGAAGGATAGACATAATACTTATTAGTTAGCGGACAGAAACATAATTAAGAGTTACTTAGGAAGAACGGACAGAAATAGATCAATTTGAGTCATACCGGGAATATCAGGGTTTTGTGGGCCCACCTCGGACCCAACCATAGTAGAATATGTAAATTACGGATAATAAACCTTAGGGAGTCGTCCATAACCATCTTAGAGTGTTTCGACTCCCTTTATGGAAGTTGCATACTTATAGGTTAATTTTAGAAGAAATTGGTTCAATCTTACTGAATGATTTGGCGCTATTTTCAATCTTGGATTGTGAGTTGCAGTGTAGGGCAACAAGGCTCGCTTCCAAGCTCGTGACACTCTGTGAACATGCCAAAGAAAGATAGGAAGGCTTTACATACACGGATTGCGCCTTACGCTCCTCAAATCTCGCTTCCCGTTTCGTCCAAAACCGCAAATGGTCATCTTTACCGCTATTATTCATGCAAGCTAACATTTCAATCTTGGGGTTATACTTGGCTACCGAAATTTGCAGCACTTCCCCTATACATACCACACCCCCGAGACTTAGCTCGCTCAAAATAACCAACAACAATCCAACAACAACATCAACAAGAACAATTATCGAACTCAAACGCATTCTAACATAAATAATACTACTTTCTTCATAATATCATAACTTCCATTCTAACTTCAACAATGCAACCAAAAGCTACCAAACTACATTATTTTCCTTCCAAACTCATTAGCGATAACCATAGTTCGCATTTAAACCTTGCTTCCATACTTATACAAAAATCACATAAAATTCACCAAATTCCCCATAACAACATACAACCATTTTTTTTCCAATTCAACCCAATTCATTCACTTTCATTCCCAATGTGAATTCCTTCATAAACACAACTAGAATACAACATGAAATCCAACACATCTTACTTATGTAACCATGCACACACACACGGCCATACATACACACACTTACACGGCCTACACACTCCTCACACACATGCACACCATAATTCCATAATCTTCATCCAATTCCAATCATTATAACATACAAATTCATTTCATAACACAAAGGCATAAAAATCTTACCTTTTCCAATAATCTCTTCTTGCCAAAACAAGCACTCCCTTGACTTGAAAATTATACCATGTTGCAGAGGAGCTTGAGCTTAGTAGTAATTCCAAAAGAGACGGATTTTTAAACCAAAGGATTTTGCTCCAAGAATTTTTCTTTCTTTTCTTTTCTTTTCTTTTTTTCTCCAAGGCCGATTGCCTCTCTTCTTTTTCTTCTTGATTTTTCTTTTGTTTTTCTTGAAGTTTCTTGAATCCTAACTCCCTTATATAATTAATTTGCACATGCCCAAAATTAATTAATTCATGGGTTTGGGCCTTGGCCACCCTATGGCCGGCCACCCCTCTTGTTTTGGGCCTTAATTTCTCTTTTTTTTTTTGGCCCAATTATTCATGAATCATATTTTGAAATTCCCGAAATAAATTTTCAAAATTCCAATTTTGCCCTTAGGCCCTCTCCGATGTTTTCACATTCAAACTTCCACATCCGCCACACCTACTAAGAAAAATCCAAACATGGCCTCCTTTCTCATAAATCTCAATTATTTCGAATTTTCCGATCATGCGAAAAGGCGGGATATAACATCCTCCCCCCCTTTAAAACATTCGTCCTCGAATGTTAATTCAACCTCATGGTAGGTCAAAATCAGTCGGGGAGGTCTTCTTACCACTTACATACTTGCACTTAATCGAAGAACTTGTATCGACCTTCATTTTCCAACTTCATCCATCTTTCTTCAATATCACTTTATTAGGATTGTTCGTATCGTCTTAAATCGGATATACGGCGGACAGAATCTTAACCAGAACTGGAAGGTCAAACGGACGTCAGACGGAGTCATATCCAGAGTCAGAAGCACGAAAGTGTGGCAGACAGAAGCATAATCCGACGTTGTCTTAAGCGGTATCAAAATCGAGCGTACGTACAGGTATATCGCATTTAATCTATAATCGAATTAGACATATAGAGATTTATCGGACGTATTTCGAAATTAGGAGTCGACGTGCAGACACGTACACGTACGTATCTAATAAGTCGGACGTACGTGCGTATATCGACGCATCCGCGATCGGGGACATACGTAAATATACGTACGTATTCGTATCGCAGTCGGATACATGTTTAAATTTATCGAACGAGATTTAGTCGAGAATCCATATTTTAAGTATATCGGACGTAATTATGATCGAAGTCGGACGTACGGAGGTATATTAAACGTAAACGTAATCGGATTCAAAGCACGTGGTTATGGTAAATGTAACTTCACCGTGCTAGGCGCAAAAATATGGCGTACAAAATCGCAATCAGAGACACAGAATATAGTTAACCAGAGCACAGTACAGATCAGATGCACATATTTTCCGAAAAAAGATTAATGGCATACCTGGGTCCACATTTGGCGACGCATCTGGGTCCTGCCGACCGCCCGGTAGCGTATATGCGGTTCGAAGGACCGCCGAACCAGAGCTCCGCCGCGACCCCCCGCCGCGACCTGCTGGCGCTGGCATACCCCGCCCTGTGGGGCGCGGGGCCACTGAAGGAGAAGATGAGCCAGCAACTGACCCAGTGGGCTGGGCTGAGCCACCTGAACTGCCCTTGTACGGGCACTCTCTCACAATATGATCCGGACTACGTAAATAGCAGCGCCCGTAGCGCGGTAGCACCCCCCGGATGGGGTTTACACACAAGTACACGGGGCACATGTGTGGCCTAGACCGACTCGAACCCCTACTCACCTCCTCGCGGGCCCGACGCTCAAACTCGGGTCGCCCCGTACGGACCGCGCGGTTATCGAAACGCCCGTCGCGGATCGGCACTGCCTAGCCCAGGGGGAAATCTGCCCGACCGGCCGAGGCCATCCGCCTCGGGAGTCCCCGAATACCTCGAGACGGCCCTTTTGGGCCGCCTCCTATCATAATCTCTCGACAGATCGATCTCCTTGCCGGTCCTCTACACCCCCGTGCATAAGCTCGCAACCCGCGATGTCCATACCAACAGGCCGCTATCGCCATGCAAGAACCGACCGGGGTCCGGGCCCAATCACGTACCGGTGCATCCGGGCCCTCCATATCGGCCACCATCGTCGCGCGCATATCGGGCCAAAGAGAGTCAAACTCCAAATTATACTCGGATATCCCCCTCTGCTTTATCTGCAAAAATCGGTCAACTCTCGCCCGCCGCAGTTCTGGTGGTAAAAAGTGGCGGAGGAAGGCAGCCGTAAACTCATCCCACGTGGCTGGGGGAGCACTCTCACCCCTGGACAGCCCCCAGGACTCATACCAATTTAGGGCAACGTCCCGCAATCTATGTGCAGCAAGCTCGACAGACTCGGTCGGTGAAGCCCGGACTAATCCCAACGAGCGCTGCATCTGTCGAATGAAATCATGCGGGTCCTCATCGGGCTTAGACCCGAAGAACTCTGGGGGACCACATGTCAGGAAATCGCGGACTCTCAGGCTATCACGCCTGTCATCATCGTCACCTCTCTGTCCGCGTCCGCGAACCTGTCCAGCCACTATCGTCGTCGGCTCGGACCCCTCCCTCAATGTCCCGTCCCTCGCTCCGGCCGGGAGCGGGCGCCGGAGCCGTATTTCCGAGGCCTCGCTCCGGCCTCGTACCGTGGCGGAGGCCGTGAAACCTCCGACCGGGGCACAATCTCGGGCATAGCTCCGGGTACGGCCCCAGTAACCCTCTGGGGCCCGAGCCCAGTCTCTCCGGTCTCGGCACCGCTTGCCCTCTTCGGCGGCGGTTGCACCTTAGCCGGAGGCATCGCTGAAAAAATAACACGCTCGTCGGAAAAGGGAAGACATCCCCGATAACACCGATCTAACGCACGATCTAAGAGTCAAAGAAGGGTAACATAACATCCTAAATGTCCCGTAGCCTCCGTTTATAGATGTGGGGCCCAACACATCGATAAACAAGACTCTACTAGACACGGCACTCGTGGCACATTCCGAGAACCGACCGCTCGATACCACTTTTGTCACGACCCAACCCCGTGGGCGGATCGGTGTCCTACTTGGACACCCATACGTACCTACCTAACAGATCCGACATACCAAATTGCTAATCTCGTTTAACATACATAAATTCATACAGATATAAGGTGCGTCGCACAAACATACATACATGTATATACATACTGGAACCTGTACAGAAGCCGTTAGGGCCATTATATCAGACAAAGTCACATATCGCACATACCTACTCGGACAGTGACAACCCACAAACCCACAGACATGTCTACAGGCCTCTAACATACAGAACAAAATCAGAAGACGGGACAGGGCCCCGCCTGCATCTAAATGATCATATATACGAACAAACGAGATAACAAAAGATATATACCAAAAGTATCGGCCCTCCGATCAAAGGGAGCTCTCAGCTTGCAGACCAAGTCCTAGACCGGCGGCGTATCACGCGGTGCGTCTGTGCACAGCTGGGCATGTAACACCCCCCGAAAACAAGGGTCAAGCGAAGTGTCAAAATGGTGCATGTAAAGCAGGAACATAATATACATAATTATAACAACGAGAATCGTATGTATAATCGTAACGAACATTTAAAAATACGAAATAGAGCGGGTGAAGAATCGGATTCGTAGCGAGGTCGGACTTACGGGCGTACGCTTACGTACGTAATCATGCGGAGTGGTACTCGAGAGCGTACGAGACGGGGCAATCATAAGCGGAGTCGGACTTGCTGCAGAGCGTATGCATTTAATCTTATTATGTCGAGATTTAGGAAGCTGCCGGACAAAGGCACAATGCAGATCGAGATACAGTGACGACGTACTCTCGGACAAAACCGGATCTCACATGTATGTCGATGGGGAATCGAGTCCTAATCGGACGTTCAAAGCCAACGAACGATTTAATCCCGGTATGCAGAGTCATAATCATATACGGTATTTATAAATGGGATATCAAATCCCAATCACATACGAACGAGATCCGCACTTTATTAAGTGGACGCGATATCGTAACTTGGAAAGCCCTCGTAGTACGGGACGCGGTGGACAGACGTAATCAGATCAAATGCCATCCTGGCCGCCATCCCCATAATATCACATAATCGGATCATATCGGATCGTATCGGATACGTATACGAGATCCCGGCACCGCACGTCCCAGGGACGCGGTGAACAATGCGGGAGGTGCACGAATCACGAGAACCTGGCCGGGCGCGGTTGAAGGAAGCATTGAGACATTCACGGAGGGTATCCATGAGAAACCATATACATACGGACGACATACGCACTTAATAAAGCCAAATAGTTCGAAAATCGATCAAATCGGAAAGTAGGCGATTATATCGAACGGAGTGTCTTAAGTCGCGATAATGTCACGATTCGGAAGGATAGACATAATACTTATTAGTTAGCGGACAGAAACATAATTAAGAGTTACTTAGGAAGAATACGATTTAAATAGATCCAATTTGAGTCATACCGGAATATCGGGGTTTTGTGGGCCCACCTCGGACCCAACCATAGTAGAATATGTAAATTACGGATAATAAACCTTAGGGAGTCGTCCATAACCATCTTAGAGTGTTTCGACCTTTATGGAAGTTGCATACTTATAGGTTAATTTTAGAAGAAATTGGTTCAATCTTCCGAATGATTTGGCGCTATTTTCAATCTTGGATTGTGAGTTTAAGTGCTTGTCAGGCTCGCTTCCAAGCGTGACACTCGAGTAACATGCCAAAGAAAGATAGGGAAGGCTTTACATACGGATTGCGCCTTACGCTCCTCAAATCTCGAGTTCCGTTTCGTCCAAAAGCGCAAATGGTCATCTTTACCGGTTACTATTCATGCAAGCTAACATTTCAATCTTGGGGTTATACTTGGCTACCGAAATTTCGAGCGCACTTCCCCTATCATACCACACCCCGAGACTTAGCTAGGCTCAAAATAACCAACAACAATCCAACAACAACATCAACAGCGCAACAATTATCGAACTCAAACGCATTCTAACATAAATAATACTACTTTCTTCATAATATCATAACTTCCATTCTAACTTCAACAATGCAACCAAAAGCTACCAAACTACATTATTTTCCTTCCAAACTCATTAGCGATAACCATAGTTCGCATTTAAACCTTGCTTCCATACTTATACAAAAATCACATAAAATTCACCAAATTCCCCATAACAACATACAACCATTTTTTTTTCCAATTCAACCCAATTCATTCACTTTCATTCCCAATGTGAATTCCTTCATAAACACAACTAGAATACAACATGAAATCCAACACATCTTACTTATGTAACCATGCACACACACACGGCCATACATCACACACACACACTTACACACTCACACACTCCACACACATGCACACCATAATTCATAATCTTCATCCAATTCCAATCATTATAACATACAAATTCATTTCATAACACAAAGGCATAAAAATCTTACCTTTTCCAATAATCTCTTCTTGCCAAAACAAGCACTCCCTTGACTTGAAAATTATACCATGTTGCAGAGGAGCTTCGAGCTTAGTAGTAATTCCAAAAGAGACGGATTTTTAAACGAAGGATTTTGCTCAAGAATTTTCTTCTTTTTCTTTTCTTTCTTTTTTCTCCAAGGCCGATTGCCCTCTTCTTTTTTCTTGATTTTTCTTTTGTTTTTCTTGAAGTTTCTTGAATCCTCACTCCCTTATATAATTAATTTGCACATGCCCAAAATTAATTAATTCATGGGTTTGGGCCTTGGCCACCCTATGGCCGGCCACCCCTCTTGTTTGGGCCTTAATTTTCTTTTTTTTTTTTGGCCCAATTATTCATGAATCATATTTTGAAATTCCCGAAATAAATTTCCAAAATTCCAATTTTGCCCTTAGGCCCTCTCCGATGTTTTCACATTTAAACTTCCCACATCAGCCATACCTACTAAGAAAAATCCAAACATGGCCTCCTTTCTCATAAATCTCAATTATTTCGAATTTTCCGATCATGCGAAAAGGCGGGATATAACAATTTTGTACGTTTGGAAATCTCAAAGTCGACGTGGAAAGTTAAGGGCAAGACCATTCCCAAAAATTATTTTAATGTACGAGTCGTTATGGATATTATTTACGACTATTATTAGTATGGAATTATTGTGAGAGGCTAAGGACGAAACGAGAAATTCGCAAAATGGGCCGTGGAAATAATACGGAAGACGAGGGGTAAAATGGTCGTTTCATGAGGATTCAAGAGAGTTCTAAAAAGGGGCCATATTGGCCATGTGATGGAAAAGAATGAAAAGGATGACTAAAATAGTCATCTTTACAAAGGATGAAAAATTCTAGAAAAAGAAAGAAAAATTCTAGCAAGGAATGAGTGGGGGTTAAGTGTAAATTAAAAGAAAACATAGGGACTAAAGGTTGCCTAAGAAGATTAGTCTTCTTTGACTAATTCAAAATTCAAGAAAAGAAAGGAATAATCTAGAGAAATAGAGAAAATTGGTGGAAGACTAAGTGGCATGTGACCACCATGTGCCTATGTTATATATATATATATATATATGTTCATCTTCTCATTCAAGACACAAGAAAACAAAAAAAAAAAAAAAAAAAGAGGAAAAACTACATGGCCATTCGGCCAAGAGAGAAAGAAAAAGGGAAAAGAAAAAAAAAATTTCCAAGCCTTCAACCTTGATTCAAAAATTATAATTCTCTCGTATTCCTACTAAGTTCAAGATTCTCTACGAAGTGGTATAATTATTTTGTCAAAGAAAGGGACTTTGGTGGCAAGGAGAACTTGTTTGGAAAAGGTAAGGATTTCATGTTTTCTTTCATGTTATAGAAGATTTGTGGATGCTAGAGTGAATAAAATTGAAGGGAAATCATGAAATTATGGTGTGTGCATGCATGGCCGTGTGGTGTGTGTGTGTGTGTGCTATGGCCGTGTAAAGTGCCCTATGTGGGGAAGATGTTATTGAATTTGTTTGGTATGCTAATTGTGTTGTTACGGTATTATGAAGTGAATGGAAGGTTAATGGTCCTTGTTGTCATGGAAAACATGTTGTAAGGTTGTTGTAGGAAAATATGCAACTTTGTAGTAGTTTATATAAATATAAGAATGAAGTCATTAAGATGCGAAGTATGGTTGTTGTTAATGAAAATGGAAGACAAAAATGTGTTAAGAAGGCTTATATTGAAAATTGGAAGTTTTGGATGAATTATGGTTTGATGGAAATTTTGTATATTTTGTAGAATAATGAGAAATGTGTCCGAATCGTATTTGAATGGCCGTGAATTAGTAGACAAATATGAAAACGTCGATATTGGATTGAAAGTGTGAAGTTAGAATGGAAGTTATTGTATTACGAAGAAAGAAATACTATTCATGCTAGAATGCGTTTTAATTCAATTGTTGATGTTGTTGATGTTATTGTTGTTGGTTTGGCGAGTTGAATTCTCGGATTGTTGTTAATGGATGAATTGGGGGCATATTCTCGGGATGGCGCATTTACGGGGGGAAGTGCTGCCGAAATTTTTGTAGATAAATGTGCATTCAAGATTGGATCCCTAAAAGCTCTAATCAATGTTTGGTGAACATGACCAAATTGTAGATTACGGCGGATTTTGCAACTTGGATTTGGGGCGCGGAAGGAGCGGAAAGAGGTATGTAAGGCTTCACTTTTCTTTCTTGGCATGTCTTAGATGTAATAGGTTTGGACACGGGCCTCAGGGACAATTCCTTTCCGAGAAATCCGAGATTGAAATTAACTACTATTCATTCGAGTAGAATTGAATTAGAACTTGCGTGAAATGTCGGAAAAACTTCCTAAACATCAGAACTTACACAAATAAGACCCGATTACCCCGAGATCCTCACAAGTGACGCCATAAATTGTAGTATACGTAAATTCGATACGCCGCCTCATTTGACCGAGGGTGGGCCCATTGTTCGGATTTTCTTTATTGTACCATTTGACTTATCTTGAACGAAGGAACGATGAAACTTTTAATCCTTATTCGTCATCAAATGACAAGTACTATAACCATGCTAACGAAGACATCTTTATGATGACTATGAGGACGCTAGATATGAGGAAATGGCTATGCGACGCATATGTTAAGAATATGTACCTACCATGAATTTGACTATGAATATGTCATGCAACAACGCGGAGGATGTCTAGGAGAAAATGTTTACATGATAACTATGACCATGATGATTCTATGATTAAAGGTTCCAAGTCTATGATTCCAATGACGAGATGAGAACGTTAAGCTATTTCTTGAATTCTCAACTCTACTCATGAATAATGTTTTCTTTAGAGATTCTAAGTATATGAAACGATGCCTTATGATCCTGTTTTATATTTTCTCATGATATTACTCCACTAATAGTCTCGCCTTATATTAATCATCCCTTCAAGGTGAGACAAGCGCCCTTAATTATTCTATAATATAATCGGAGGTTCCCGACCTTACGTACGCTCGATGGATACATGATTTTCTTGGGCTCTCCTGCATGCTTATATAACCTATGGATATTAAAATTGTATATGTACTGGGGGTGGGGGGTAGGGATACATGGAAAATGGGAAGGGAACTATGTTTCATTGCCACCTGGTCAGCTGGCTTATCATCCCGGACGCGGGATGCCGGACGCGGGATTTATGGGCGGCCGGGGTATTTCGGCGCAATGTGGGCGAGCCGACGCTGTTCGGTGCTATGATACACTATGACATGCTATGATACTATGATACACTACGACATGCTATGATACTATGATATACTATGACACGCTATGATACTATGATACTGTATGATATCTTGTAACATGATATGACACAATTCTATTTTCTATGTCTATGAAAAGAAATGTTCTCTTTTTCTAAAAGAAAAAAAGCAAGCATGTATGGTATCCGCCTCCGGGCATTCACGTATACAAAGCTACCTCTCGATCTTATGATATGCTCTATATTTCCATACGTTGATATTCATATATTCATTTCTTACTATGTTACTATTCACACCTTACATACTCAATACATTGCAAACCGACCCCCTCTTCTTCGGGCTGCGTTCATGCGCGCGGTACACCCGGATGATCGACGCTATTATAGGCGATGTTCCGGCGGAGTTGGCATCTCCATTTGCTCTGGAGGGTTGCCGGGTCAAAGAGTCCCCCTATGCTATGATGTCGTGTTCGAGTTAGAGACTGCGCAGGAGACGGGGTCGTGGGTATAGAGTATCAGCTTTGTAGATGGCTTTTCCGATCAATATGTTATTATGTTTTGTGTCACGGGCCCATATGATGATAGTCTTTACTTATGAAAAAAAAAAATGGAGAAGTATACCACGTATCTTATTCTTAATTGATTCACGAGTTTACATATGTAATAAGAGTCAGCGGGTTTGCTCGGCTCCGAATATGGGGTCGGGTGCCCATCACACCCTGGTAAAGTCGGGGTGTGACACGAGTACGAGAGGCAGATATTCCCAAGACAGCGTTCAGGACCCGGTATGGGCATTATGAATTCAGAGTGATGTCTTTTGAACGCCCTTAAGCATTTGTATTTATGGACACGATGAATCGGGTATTCGGACCGTTTCTTGGATATGTTCGTGATCGTGTTTATTGATGATACGGTTTTTATTCTCGATCGGAAGAAGAGCACGCGGATCATCGAGGACGGTACTTGGCACACTCAGACACCGAAATTATATGCTAAATTTTCTAAATGTGAATTAATTTGTCTTCGGTGATGCATTCTGGGCATATTATCGGGGCTGATGGCATCCGGGTGGATACCCAGAAGATTGAGGCCGTAAAAAATTGGCCTAGACCTACGACGCCGACAGAGGTGCGTAGCTTTCTGGGATTGGCCGGTTATTATCGAAGATTTGTGGAGAAATTTGCTTCCATTTCAGCGCCTTTAACAAGGCTAACTCAGAAGGGAGCGAAATTCCAGTGGTCTGATGCTTGCGGCGTAGCTTCCGATTCTTGAAAAGAGAAGTTGACTACAGCTCCGGGCCGACTCTTCTCGAGGGACCGGACGGCTATGTGATTTATTGTGATGCCTCTGGTATTGGTTTGGGGTGTGTGTTGATGCAGCACGGCAGGGTGATAGCTTATGCTTCGAATAGCTGACTTAGAAAACATGAAAAGAATTATCTACTCACGATGGAAGTGGCCGCGGTGATTCGTGCTTTGAAGATGTGGAGACATTATCTATATGGTGTTCACGTTGATATTTACAGCATCATAAGAGCCTCCAATACATCTTTAAACGAAGGAGCTGAACTTAACGACGGAGGTGGTTAGGATTCTTTCGAAAGATTATGATGTTGATATTCTCTACCATCCGGGGAAAGCTAATGTCGTGGCAGATGCGCTTAGTCGCAAGTCTATGGGCAGCCTAGCGGACGTACCATCAGAGAGGAAAGCAATGGTTCGCGATATCCATCAGCTGGCTAGTCTTGGAGTCCGTTTGGCTGATCCCCGGAGATGTTGGGATTTACGTTCGAGGAATCGGCCGAATCCTCTATTACAGGAGAGATAAAGCAACACCAATACGAGGATCCTATTCTAGCTCATTACAGAGATACAGCCCTTGAAAAAGAGGGGACCCCATTTGAGCTTACATCCGATGGAGCATTACTACACAGGGGCAGATTATGTGTACCTGATGTTGCGGGTTTGCGGCGACAGGTTATGGGCGAGGCACATTATGCCGATATTTGTCATCCCGAGGGTTGACGAAAATGTATCATGATCTTCGATGCTTATTTGGTGGGACGGTATGAAAAAGGACATAGCGAGGATTCGTCGCTCGTGCCCAAATTGTCGGCGGTGAAAATTGAACATCGAAGCTTCGATGGATTATTGTAGGAAATGGAGATACCCATCGTGGAAGTGGGAAATCATCAATATGGATTTTATTACGGGTTTACCTCGCGCTCACGGAGGTATGATTCTATTTGGGTTATCGTTGATCGGTTGACAAAATCGGCCCATTTTCTTCCGGTCGGACTACCTACTCGGTTGAGGATTATGCCGGGCTTTATATCGGGAGATTGTGCGACTTCATGGAGTTCTATATCTATTATCTCGAACAGAGGTGCCAGTTCACGCTAATTTTTGGGAGATCCTTTCGGGAGGGATTGGGGACGCGGTGAGTCTCGGTACAAACATTCCATCCCGGTCGACGGACGGGCCGAGCGCACTATTCGGACATTGGAAGATATGTTGCGGGCTTTGTGTTATTGATTTCAGAGGTAGGCTGGGATGATCATTTGCCGCTTGTTGAATTTGCTTATAATAACGACTACCACTCCGGTATTCGGATGGCACCTTATGAGGCATTGTATGGCGAAAGTGTAGGTCACCGATCGGTTGGTTTGATGTTGGGGAGCGAGTTGATTGGCCCGGATGTGGTCCGGCGGGCGGTGGATAAGGTGAAACTCATTCGGGAGCGGTTGTTAGCGGCTCGAGTCGACGTGAAATCATATGCGAGATAATCGCCGTCGACATTTAGAGTTTCGGATTGGTGATTGGGTATTTCTTAAAGTGTCACCTATGAAAGGTGTTATGAGATTTGGCAAGAAAGGAAAGCTCGGTCGAGATATATTGGGCCTTATCGGATTATTCGCGAATAGGCAAGGTTGCCTACGAATTAGATACGCGCTGATTTGGGAGCGGTACACCCGGTATTTCATGTTTCTATGCTTCGTAAATGTATTGGTGACCCCTCCAGAATATTTTCTGTAGATGATATCCAGGTCACGGAGAGGAGCTATCCTATGAAGAACAGCCTATAGCCATATTGGATCGTCATGTAAGAAAGTTGCGGAATAAAGATGTGGCTTACGTTAAAGTCTTTGTGGCGGAATAATACCGAAGAAAGTGACACTGGGAAGCTGAGGAGCAGATGAAGAAGAAGTATCCTCATTTATTTTCAGAGCCTACAGGTAATCCAATCCTCTATTTGACTATGTTGTTTGATAAATGAATTATTGATCAATGAATGTATTGTTGTGATAGTTGAAAGGGAAACTCCCCCAAATTGTTGGCATGACCCGTAGGGTTAGTTTAACATTCGAGGACGAATGTTCTAAAGGGGGGGAGGATGTTATATCCCGTATTTTTGTACATTGGGACAACTCGGATTAACTATGGTAAGTTAAGGACAAAACTATTCCGGGATATAAAGTCGGAATTTTTGACCTTCGATTTTATTTTGAGACATAAGTTGTTCATGAATTTGTTGCATGGAACAATTAGGAAAATTTGGGACCAAAATTGGAATTAATGGAACTTGCAAATCATGCATTTTTTCATGCTTTGGCCGTGTGGTCATTTGAATTGGCCCACCCATTTTTGTGTTCAATTTAATTGCTCCAACACATGGTGTGGGCCAAGGGACAAAAGTCTTGCATTAAGTAAAAGGATGATCAACTAGTCTTCATTTAGTCATTCACAACACTTAGAAAAAAAAAAAACAAGGAAGTTGAAGAACAACAAGCTTGTTCTCGGCCAAAGAGCAAGAAAAATCAACTTCATTTCTAGCCTTCCCAAAATTATTTTGTTGATGCAAACCCACTATTTTGAGGTCCTAAGTAGCGTGGAAGCGTTGTTGGAGCGATCAATCCGCTAGTTTTCATCCTTGGAAACCCTAGCCTATTGTGAAGTTGAAGGAAGAAAGGTAAGATTTGATTATGTTTTATGTGTTATAAAGGTTGTATGTATGTTGTAGTATGCTAAAATGAAGGAAATTCATGAAATATAGTATGTTAGAGTTGAGGCCATGTGAGTGAAGATTGGCCGTGTGAAGTGTGTGTGTGTTGTGTTATGTTTAAGTGATGAATTAAGTCCTATGTAGTATGTTGGTGGTTGTAGTGTGAAGAAATGAATGAGAATTATCCATATGTATATATGTTGTGTGTTGGCCGAAAATGATCATGGAATATGACAAGAAATGAATTAATATCGCTTAACGTTTTAGTCGTCGTCGTTATGAATTCTATGTTGGAAATGAATGTTTAACGACTCAAATTGATGTTGTAATTGTTGCGGACTGATTTGGAGATTATTGTGTATTTAATGTAATTTGTATATTGATGAGAATAGCATTGTTAGAATGTGAATTGTGGATGCAAATCATGATTTGGAAATGAGGAATGTATTAAAGTGAGGTTCTCGGGTTTGGGGCTGAATTCGGGTAGATTGGAGCAATTTTTGGATTGTTGGAAATGTTATGTGAATTGCTTAGAATGTCTTTAAATATTGTTGGTATGGGTTCGGGTTATTATTCGAATGTATAAGCATCGATGTTGGCTTGAAGGTAAGCCGTTGAATTGAATTTATGAATGTTGTTGAATGATGGAAAAGAGAGTTATTATTGTTGTATTGCCTTCCGGATTGGTTTTTGATGTTGCTAGGTTGGTTGTTGTTGTTGTTGTTGATTGATTTGGAGTTAAATTCTCGGGGTGGCCTATTTACGGGGGGAAATGTTGCCCAAATTTGTAGAATTAAGGGCAAATTTGGAATTAAATGCCTAAACGTCCATATCTAATGTTTGGCATGTTATGATTTATTTGTAGACCTTGGGCAGCCCGAGACGTAGGCCGGATTTATCTTGAGTATTGAGTTAGCGTTGAGTGCGTACGAGGTATGTAAAGCGCAACTATTCCTTCTTTTGGCATGCCTTAGTTTCACGTAGGCTATGATACGAACCTCGAGGAAACTCTATTCTCGCAATCCGAGCATGTCTATGATACGCATTGTTTCTTGATATTCATATGTTGATGTGATGAAATATTGATCCTATGTCCTTGGAATTCTTGATTTGTAAAGGTTGCGTGAAAGTTTTTTTTTTAAAGAGTTTATTCTTTAACGATTCCAAAACTACAAACGCCCATAACTTTCACGGAAAAGCTCGGATTGCTTTGAGATTTTCGTAGAAGGTTGTATGATGTTAGACGAGTATGTTTTCCATGGCGGGCCCGACTCGGGTCTACACCGTCCGTGGGTCCCGCGACGCTCCTTTATGTAATTTCGACAACTTTTGAAAGAAAATGTTGTAATTATTATTCCGATTTCAAATATGACTATTTTACTTATCTTTTGGATTTATGACAATGATTTTATGCATATGATTCCTCACGACTCCGCTCGTGCATTTTGTTATATCTTTCGCCGAGTCCGGGCCGGTTATTTCTGTCGTGCGCATTATGATATACTCCGGTGTTATCTTTGTGTTATGGTTCGTCGGGCCCCTCGCTCGAGGGGCGGGTTCCACTCATATTTGGTGTTATCTTTGTGTTTGGCGTTATCTTGTGTATGATATGTGACGGGGATACGGAGATTTGAAACTAGCGTTATCGTGTTATGGCGCCATCGACGATGCGGGCGACCATATTTTACGTGCCCTATGCATAATTCGTATTTTTAAAGTAAACATTGATATTTTGGATTTGCACTTACTTTGCGTATTTCGGTTTCGATTATGACTCGATTTATTACTACATTTGCTTTGCATACTCGGTACATATTTCGTCGACCCCGCTTTCTTCGGGGTTGCGTTTCATGCCCGGTATGACGCACATTGATTTGGTGATCCACCTGTCTAGGACACCCTCTCTGCTGTTTGGAGTGCTCCCTCTTCTTCCGGAGCCTATATTTTGGTATATATCCGTTTGTTGCATTTGTATATATTTGTTCAGGGGTACGGCGGGGCCCTGTCCCGTCATATGATTCCGTTTGTCTGTTTAGAGGTCTGTGGACATGTATGTGGGTCAAGGCCTATTTTCTATGATTGTGTTTGTATATGTTATGTTCTGGGCGATCTCATTCGCCGTGGCAGCCTCGCCGGCTTGCATTTGTACATGTTTTGGGGCCGTTGTGCCATATGATAGCCTTGTCGGCTTCTGTTATATACGGTTGTGTTTGAGATGTGTTTGCGACAGTTTGATATAATCTGAGATAGCGTTTGATAATTATGTCTGTATAAGCCATCTGTTTGCGACTCGAATTTGTGATTGTGTTTGGGTGCCCAATTCGGGCACTAGTCACGGCCTACGGGGTTGGGTCGTGACATATGCGATCGTTGATATTAGTTTGAATGTATGAAGTTGAATTGAATATGCATGAATGTTGTTGAATTATGTAGAAAGGAGTTATTAATGTTAGAATGCGTTTGGAATCGCTTATGGATATTGTCGATGTGGTTGTTGGTATTGTTGTTGTATATTTGGCCGAGTTGAATTCTCGGGGTGTTGAATTTACAGGGAAAATGCTGCCCAAATTTCTATAAATAAAGTGCCAGCTTAAAATGGGATTCCGAGGTGCCTATGACTAATGCTTGGTGTCTAATGACGTGTTGTAGATTTTGAGAAGCCGAGACTTGAGTTTGGATTAGCTTAGGAAGCAATCAAGGTATGTAAAGCTTACCTTTCCTTCTTTTGGCATGTCTTAGAGATGGCTAAGCTATGATGCGTTATGAGCCTTGGGGGTAATTCTATTCGTAAAATCCGAACCTTTTTATGATTCATATTTGCTTTGTGATGTTGGCATCCTTAATATGGTCAAGCTATGATCCGTATGTCCTTGATATGATTGGATTTGAAATGCTATGTATACGGTTTGTTCCGAAAGGATCTTATGTCTTTTGTATGACTAAATTTCAAAAGTTGCATAAAAAGTTTTGTTTTCAAAAGAGTTTTGTTCCCAAACGATTCTGAAACTACGAACGTCCGTAACATTCACAGACAGAACCGGATGGCTTTGATATGCTCGTAAATGATTCTATGACGTATAATGACTATGATTCTCATGGGCGGGCCCGACTTGAGTCGACACCCCTCCGTGGGCCCCGTGACTTTCCTTATGTACTTCTGACGATTTTTGAAAGGATATGATATGACTATTATTCCGATTTCAAGTACGATCAGTTTACTTATCTTTTGAGTTTGTAATAATGATTCGGTAACATATGATAACTATGATTTTTTCGTAGGCGGGCCCGGATTGGGTTGACGCTCGTCCGTGGGTCCCGCGATCTTCTTCTGTATAATTCTGATGGCTTTTGAAAGAATTCAATATGACTACCTTTCCGACCCCCGAGTATGATTATATATTTATCGGTTGAGTCTGAAATAAGGATTTTTATGTATGTGATTTTGATACGTGACTATGGTTTCTGAAGTTCGGTTTGATATGTTCCCGAGTGATATTCGGAAGAAAATCTGATTTGACTACTTTGGCTTATAAATAACAGTGCGTTTTGATTACTCTATTGAGTCTTTGTGAATGTTTGGCATTGCATATGATTTCCTACGATTACGCTCGTGCATTTCGTTATTACCTCTTTCGCCGAGTCCGGCCGGTATGTTATCGTGCGCACTATGTTATATTCCGAAGTATGATGTGATTCCGAAGTATGATGTGTTTTCCGAAGTATGATGTGATATGATATATGATGAGATACGGAATATGATGTGTTCGGAGGTATACAATATTCCGAAGTATGATGTGTTGTGGCGCCCAGATGGAGTGGCGACCACGTTCTGTCCGCCGAGTCCATTACGGACCGTATGTGATATGATATGATATGTGATGATCGATGATACGATATGATATGTGATATGATATGTGATAATATGACGATATGATTTGATTTACCGAGTCCCTATATCTAGATCGGGTACGTATGTTTATGATTATTATATTATATATGGATCGGGCCGTACGTTCCTCGGCATTATTATATTATATATGGATCGGGCCGTACGTTCCTCGGCATTATTATCTTATATATGGATCGGGTCGTACGTTCCTCGGCATTATCGTATTATTTATGGATCGGGCCGTACGTTCCTCGGCATTCGGTTAATGTCAGCTCATATGATGTGTTTGATTTTCCGTATGCATGAGGCAATGTTTTTCAAAAAGAAAGCGAAGAATTTTGGCATTCGATTATCATATTTGTCTTTTGTATCTCTTAGGTATGATTTGTATGTCAGATGCAAGCACTTTGGTATTCTGGCTATTGTGCTCACGTTACGTACTTCTTATTCGGTTATGACTTCGTTTTCTGTATGCCATGCTTTACATGCTCGGTACATATTCGTCGACCCCCTTTCTTTGGGGGTTGCGTTTCATGCCGCGTGTGTGTATACGGATGAGTAGGTGATGTTAGCGAGAAGATGTTCATTTGGATTGGCGAGCTCCATTTCCTCCGGAGTGCTGCCGAGTCAGAGTGCTTTTGTATGGTGTCTGAAGTTATGGTAGAGACTTTGCAGACAGTGTCGTGTGTATGATATGTCAGTTTTATAAGCGGCTATGTAAGCCGATGTATTATTTTGCATTATGTTACGAACTTCATATGTTTACAGATTTCGTACGATGCTAGCTTTATTTGATTTGACAAAGATGAAAGGCATGTTTGATTTCAAAAAAAAAAATTTCGTTATGTGCTTATATCATATTTTGCGGGCCCAGTATGATTATGAGTATCACGAGAGTCAGCAGGTTCGCTCGGCCTTAAGTAAGGGTCGGGTGCCCATCACACCCTGTCGAAAATTAGGGTGTGACAATAGCTTAGAATCGGATTCCTAAGTACCTATGGCTAATGTTTGATATCTAATGACATTGTTGTAGATTTTGGGAAGCCAAGACTTAAATTCGGATTAGATTAGGAAGCGGACGAGGTATGTAAAGCTAACCTTTCTTTCTTTTGGCATGTCCTAATTGTAAGTAGGCTATGATACGAGTCTCGAGGTAACTCCATTCTTAAGATCCGAGCATGACTACGATTCTTATTCACTCCTTAATGTTGGCAATTTTAACATGGTCAAATTATGGTTCTTAAGTCTTTTGTATAATTGGATTACAAATGTTGCATAAAGAATGTTGTTTTTAAAAGATTCTGTAACTACGAACGACCGTAACTTTCATAGATGAGCTCGGATCGCTTCGAAACGTTCGTAGGAGATTCTATAATGAATAAGGTCTCCAACCTTCATAGATGGACTCGGATTGGTTTGATACTCGTCCGTGGGCCCCGAGACTTTCCTTTGTGTAATGCTAAAGACCTTTGAAGGGATCTAGTGTGACTATCGTCTCAACCCTCGAGCGTCGATTACTTACTTCTCTACTGAGTTTGTAATGACGATTATGCCCCTAATTTCCATAAATTATTTCATATGGTTTGATACGTATCTGTGAGTCCTAAAGTTCTATTTGATATGTTCTCGAACGACATTCGGAAGAAACTTGATTCGACTATCGCCTTGGTTTTTAAATGATGATTCACTTTGATTATTAAATCGAGTCTTTGAAAATGTTTTAAATTGCATATAGTTGCTCACGACTCTGCTCGCGCATATGGTTGTTACCTCTTTCGCCGAGTCCCGGGCCGATTTTGTTATCGTGCGCACTATGTTATATTCCGGTGTTATCTTGTGTTACGGTTCACCGAACTCCTCGCTAGAGGGCAGTTCCGTTTATATTTGGTGTTATCTTGTGTTATGGCGTTATCTTTGTGTTATTGTTATAGCCCGTATATTGTACGTTTGGAAATTTCGAGATCATCGTGGAAAGTTAAGGACGGGACCATTTTCAAAAATTATTTTGATGGACGAATTGTTATGAATATTATTTATGAATATTATTAGTATGGAAATATTGAGAAAGACTAAGGGTAGAAAGGGAAATTCGCAAAAGGGCCCATGGTAATATTGTTGAAGGCTAGGGGCAAAACGGGAATTTCACAAAATGTTCAAGAAAATTCTTGAACATGCTACCTTGGCCATGTGATATAAAGAGTGGGACCCACCCATGGCCATGTGTTCATATTTTTAATTGTGAGGCTTGACTATATATATAGATAAGTGGTGAAGAAAAATCTAGACATTTCATTTTCTCTTCCACAACATAAGAGCTTAGAGAAGAAGAAAAGAAGAGAGAGAAAGAGGCATGGGCATTTCGGCCCTAGCACAAAAAAAAAAAAAAAATCCATCTCTTGGAAAATTGATCAAAATATTATTTCTTCTAGTAATTCAACTAATTGGAACAAGCAAAAGTATTCATGGTGCAAGGTGAAAGCTTAGCCAAGCAAGAGGATGGGTGGAAGAGGTAAGGTTTATCTTTTCCTTCATGTGTTGTAGATGATTTGTGAAGTGTTATAGTATGTAGAATTGGATGAAATTCATGAAATATGTGTGTATGGTGCTTGGCCGAACATAGAGTGTCTTGTGTAGATATGATGAAGTGATTTTATTTAGTATATTGATTGTTGTAGTTGTGGATTCTATGGTGTAAAATGAGGATTTAATGGTTGAAAATGAAGTTGCAATCATTTGTGGATTATGGAAGAAGTTAATGTGACATTAGTATGGTTCCTTATAATTATAAGAATAGAGTTGCTAAGGTGTATGTTGCAAATATACTTCATGAGTTTGGAAATGAGACATGTGTTTGGAAGATTGTACGTTGGGTTGTTGTTGTGACGTATAGAAATGGATGAAAAATTCACGAAAATATGAATGTTGTTATTGTGGCCGAATAGAGGTGTGGTTTGGCAAGTTATGGTGCCCAAATTCTATTTGATATTTCGTTGTTGTGTTATAGATTCCATGAAGAAAAATGAAGGTTCGATGGTTTAAATAAAGTTGTAATCATTACTTGAATGTTGAGGAAGTTAATGCGGCATTAGCTTGAATTCTTATATTGCATGAAAATATGTAAGAAATGGTTATGGTTGGATAAGAGGTGTTTTGGTAAGTTAATGTAAATCGATATTATTTGATATTCTAGTTGTCGTCGTTATGAATTATGTAATGAAGATGGAAGGTTGTTGTTGAAGTTAGTATACATGAATGATGATGAAATGTATAGTTGTTGTGAATTGGAAGGTTTCGGTAAAGTAATATGTTAATTGAGTTGTTAGAAGATTATGTGAATTGAATTGAAGTGAGTTGAATTGAATTGAATTGAATAATTGCTAGTATTGTTGTTGGAATGGCCGAGTTGAATTCTCGGGTTTGTTGATGTTGGTTTGGGCCGAGCCATATTCTCGGGACGGTGTGTTTACAGGGGAGATCTTTGCCGAAATTTTCTGTAGACAAATGTTGATTCAAGATTTGGATTCTTAAGGATTTTAATTAACGTTTGGTAAATGTGACCAAATTGTAGATTTTGGAAGATTTGGAACTTGAATTTGGAGTAGCATAAAGGTCGGAAAAGGTATGTAAGGCTTACCCTTTCTTTCTTTGGCATGTCCTAGTTGTGATAGGTTTGATTACGAGTCTGGGGATGGTCCTACTCTTGAAAATCAGTACGAGTAAAGCCTTTTTCATTCAATACGATTGAATTAAATATTCTATGCTTTATGAGAAAGCTGATTTAACATCTAAAATTTTCATAAATGGATTCGAATTACCCTAAAACTATCATCGGTGGCTCCATAGGGCCTAATGTTCGTAAATTTACGTATGCCACCTCGACTCGACCCGAGGTGGGCCCGCAATCCGAGCCCTATGTGTATGGCTCTATTTATCTTATTCCGTACGATAACTAAGGAAGAACCTTTGGCTATTGTCCGAGTTTGTTATAAGTATACGGTAACTCGGATATGAGTGTTCGACTTGATTATTCGATAAGCGCTCCAATACCAATAATTTGACATAAGTATCCCCACTTTTGGTATAAGAATCACGATATGGACGTTACGATTCGAGTACTTTGATATGAACATTTCGATATATGAGCTCGACATAAGTAATCAATTAAAGCGATCCCGACATAAGTATTATGATATAAGCTCGGAGATAAGTATTACATTCGAGTAATCCTACAAATATTTTGAAAAATGTTCGATCATTCCATCGATGGGTTTATGTGCATTTAGTTTCTCACTACTACGCTCGTGCATATATTATGACTTCGTTCGCCGGTACCCGGGCGGTTGCGTGATCGTGCGCATCATGACATATTCGGCGGTATGATGTGTTACGGTTTCCGAGACCTCGCCATGGGGCCGGTTACCGTTTATGGCGTTATGATGTGATATGGCATCGATATATTCGATGATTTGATGTGTGTGATGTTATGATGTGTTCGGAGATGTACGGAGATTTGAAAACACGGAGTATGATGTGTTGTGGCACCAGCGTCAGGGGGTGACCACGTTCCTGAGCCTTATGCATGACTTTTATTTGCATTCTGCACATTTGCATTTCGCACAGGTTTGATCTGTCACTTCTGTATTCGTTTCTATTACTCTGCATATCGTACATATGTTACGTACATCCGGATCTGGTTATGATTTCGTCTTATATACTTCGTACATTTGATTCGATCATGATTACGTATTTCTGCCTTTCATACTCAGTACATATTAAATCTTGACCCCCTTTCTTCGGGGGCTGCGTTTCATGCCACGCAGGTACACCCAGATGATCAGAAGACTTTGCTAGGAGGAGTTTCAGCGAGGTTGGCGAGCTCCACTTCCCTCGGAGTGTCGCCGAGTCAGAGCATACCCGAGTTGTGATTTCGATTTGTGTTAGAGACTTTGCGGACGCAGTCGTGGTCGAGATACTGTGTCTTTGCGCGGCCACTGTTTGCTATGGTGGCCTGAATGACCTATCTGTTTGTACATGTATGTATGTTCAGGCGATGTACATTCCGCCTGCCTATGGATTTGATCTGTTATGTTTGTTATGTTTGATACGCATGGCCGCCGAAGACGATGTTTGTTATCAGTTCCTTTGAAAGTCTTTCTGTACGCTTCATGTGATTTGACCAGGAAGTTTGAAAGGAATATGCATGAAATTGGAGTCTGAGGGTTCGCTCGGCTCCGTATGTGTGGCCGGGTGCCCATCACACCCTGATCAAGATTAGGGTGTGACAGTTATGATGTTATGATGTGTGACGGGGATACGGAGATATGAAACCTTCTGGTGTTATGCTGTGTTATGGAGCCAATGACGGGCGGGCGACCCTATTCTAAGAGCCCCATGCATGATTTGTGTTTTAATGAGTAAGCATTTGGTATTTTGGATATTGCATTTACTTTACGTATCTCTTGTGCGATTATGATCGTATTTACTATTTTTCTGCTTTGCAAACTCGGTACATATTCATCCTGACCCCCTTTCTTCGGGGGCTGCGTTTCATGCCGCGCAGGTACAGATACTTGTTTGGATGATCCACCAGCTTAGGGTTCCTGTTCAGCTGTCTTGAAGCGCTCCCTTGTTCCGGAGCCTATGTTTGGGTACAGACTCTTCCGATGCATATGTATTTGACTATTCATGGGTACGGCGAGGCCCTGTCCCGTCATATGATTTTGTTATGATTCTTAGAGGTCTGTAGACACATATGTGTGGGTTGTGGGTAGCCACTGTTCAGTTATGTCAGTGTGATTTGTGATTTGAACGTCCCCCTATATTATGATAGCCTTACCGGCTTATGAGTGATATTATCTGCTGCATTTGTGACAGCGATATGTATATGTATTTGTGACAGATTTGGGGCGACGTTTCACTCTTCCGTATGTATAAAATCTGACTATGTTAGCTATGGTTTGATGTCTGACCTTTGTATATGTATAAGCTGTTTGTATGTTGTTTCTGGTTAATGGGTGTGTACGGGTGCCCAGCTCGAGCACTAGTCGCGGCCTACGGGGTTGGGTCGTGACACCTTTCTCTCAACAGGTCATATCTAACCGTACCATCATTCTCCTTACTTGACATATCTTCATTGCTTCTCTTATCATTTTTCCTTTCACATGTACTCTTATCATTTTCTCAACTTATTTCTACTCACACCTTGCATCGAACTAGCTAATATCGCACGCCTTCTTATCTTATTCTAGAGCTACAAACGAGACACCAAACGGTCCTTATTTTTCCTTTTTCTTTCCTAGCTGGACCATTTGATACCTGGGAGTCCTAAGTCGAAGAGTGCATTTGAGTATTTAAAGGTCCTTTTTATCACTCTTTCTCTGTCCCTATCATGAGCCTTGAAACTCTCTTCTTTTATATTTCCAAGTTACTGCCACAACCCATTTTAGCTTAGGTCATGCGGGCACCTACCATTCCCACCTCGGTAGGCGAACCCTTAACTCAACGTTCACAATCAATGAATAAAATAAAATAGCGGAAGAAGTAAATGACGTAACTCTCACAATATAATATAATATAGATAAGGGCAGAAGTAAATGAATCCACCCTAGTATCTGGTCTGGTCATACAAGAGCATCTAAATCCGAATAACTCTGGTCTGAATAATAATACATAAAGTGTCTCAAGTCATATCTTGAAATAAAAGTAAGACATAAGCAACAGAAGAGTCTGTGAGGTCAGCGGATGCCATGCTCACCCTGGAAAACTCAAGTAGAAGCCGAGAGTCGATCGGCCCCAATTCGAAAAAGTAGATCCGCCGATACTACGCATTCAAAAAGAATGCGGCAAGTGCAGTCGGTCAAGAAAATAATAGTACTGGTAGGCATCATAGGCCGACTAAGCATAGTTAACATAATTCAGAAAAAACGCAGATAAACAGGTAGACCAATCACGCATGGAACAATATAATCGTAACCGAGTATCCATCAACACCTATGTAAGTATCTAACCCCAATATAACAAGACTGAGTATATCTAATCCTGCAACAATCAACATAATAGAATCAAAGACACAATCCATCACAATACAGTCATCATGACATCTCACTCAAGTCATAATGCAATGCAAGGCAATAATGGTATGAATGTGATGTCATGCCATGCTATGCAAATGAGATGTACACATGTACTTCAGACGAAAATATCGACATCTCGGCAACACAACCTAGTGTGACCCGCGAAGTCTGAGTGCAACCCGTCCCGGATCTTTGCCAAATAGACAGTCGGGATCCTGGTTAATTGCTCACAAGGGGAGTCTCACCGGCACCACTCTGAGGGACCCGCGGAGCCCATGTACTACAGTCGATTCCGGGATAACATCGAAATTGGCCATGCACAACGATGCCCGAATATAACCGTCGGACATCGGCCTCCTCACAATCACTCAAAAGAGTTGTCAAATATCAGTTTTGTAAATCAACGATTTCGGAATTGAACCTCGGACATCGGCCTCCTCACAATCACTCAAGTAAAAGAGTTTATCAAGTATCAGTTTTATATAAACAATGCTTCCGGAATGGATTGTTATATCCCGTATTTTGTACATTGGGATATTCCGAGCTAATTGCGGAAAGTTAACGACAAGGCCATTTTCCGACTTTGCCTTAAGGCATGAGTTACTTATTATTTTATTGGTATGGAATATTAAGGAAAATTTAGGGTCAAAAGTGAAATTTTGGAAACTTGATAATTCATGAAAATGGCCATATGTGGCCATGTGTGGGGTGTGGGCCATGGGCCACATGGCTAAATTATATATGTAGTAAAAGATGAAAATTAAGTCATCTTCATCATTCTTCACCCCTTAGAAGAGTTGAGAACCTTGGAGAAGAATCATAAGGGCCATTCGGCCATGGGAGAAAAAAATGGAAGACCAAAATTCTTCTTCAAAAAAATTATTTTCTTCTAGCTTTTCTACTAATTGGAAGGTCCTCTACAACGTGGAGTAGTTGTTGGAGCAAGAAAATCGTTCGTTGTTGTCATGAACAAGTTTAGCCGAATAGAGAAGTTGAAGGGAAAAGGTGAGGTTTAATCTTCTTTATGTGTTTTATGGATGATTTGTACATGTTGTGAAATGTAGAAGTGAATGAAGTTCATGAAAATATGGTGTTGTGTTGTGTGGCCGTGTATGTGTGGTGTAGTGTAGAAGTGAAAAATTAATTGTATTAGCATGTTTGGGTGTTGTTGCAGTGTGTAGAAATGGATGAAAATCATGGAATTTGTGTGTTGAAGTGTTGGCCGAAAATGGACTGTTTTGTATGTCAATGAATGAACTAAATTTACTTAGTGTTTTGGTTGTTGTTGTTGTGGATTCTATGACGTAAAATGAAGGTTTAATGATCCAAGTTGAAGCTATAATCGTGTGGGCTGATTTGGAGGTTAATGTGATTTTAATGTGGTCTTTTGTATTTATGAAAATAATGTTGCTAATGTGTAGATTGTTGGTGTAGTTCATGAGTTTGGGAGAAAGAAATGTGTTGTTATTGTTCTTGTTGAATTAGGGAGGTTTCGGGTGGAGTAGGGCATTGATTGGAATGTTTGAATATTGAGCGAATTGTTTGAAGTGCTCTTGAATATTTCTTGAATGGTTTCGGATTAGTACTTGAACGTGTGAATATTGATGTTGGTTTGATCGTATGCGGTTGATTTGAATGAAAATGAAATATCGTCGAATTATATAGAAAAGAGTTACTAATGTTAGAATGCGTTTTGAATTCATTATTGATGTTGTTGGAATGGTTGTTGGTATTGTTGTTGAAGATTTGGCGAGTTGAATTCTCGGGGATGTTGAGTTTATAGGGAAATGTCGCCCAAATTTACGTAGATAGAGTGTTAGGCTTGGAATTGGATTCCTAAGTGCTTATGACTAATGTTTGGTGTCTAATGACGTTATTGTAGCTCTTGGAGAGCCCGAGACTTAAGTTTGGATTAGCTTAGGAAGCAAACGAGGTATGTAAAGCTTATCCTTCTTTCCTTTTGGCATGTCCTAGACGCAAGTAAGTTATGATATGTTATGAGCTTCGGGGGTAATTCTGTTCGTAAAGTCTGAGCATGTTTATGATTCATATTTGCTTCTTGATGTTGGCATCCTTAATATGGTCAAGCTATGGTTTATATGTCTTTGTATGATTTGTTTTCAAATGTTGCATAAAAGGTTTTGTTTTCAAAAGAGTTCTGTAACTACGAACGTCCGTAACTTTCATAGACAGAACCGGATTGCTTTGAGATGTTCGCAAATGATCCTATAACGTATAATGACTATACTTTCATAGGCGGGCCCGGATTGGGTTGACGCTCGTCCGTGGGTCCTGCTGTTAGAACCCGTATTTTTGTACATTGGAATAATCCGGATTTAATTATGGTAAGTTAAGGACAAAACTATTCCGGGATGCAAGGTCGGGATTTTTGGCCTTCGATTTTATTTTGAGATATAAGTTGTGCATGAATTTGTTGGTATGGAACAATTAGGAAAATTTGGAACCAAAAGTGATAAAATTGGAAGTTGAAAATCATCCACTTTTCCATGTTGGCCGTGTGAGTGGATTGTGGTGCCCACACCATTTTTGTGTCATCTTTTAATTGGAACAACTCATTAATGTGGGCCAAGATTTTGTACTCTTCATAAAGGGGTTAAAAGATGACCACTAGTCATCTTTAGCTCATTTCAACACTTGCACAAAAAAAAAGTTGAAGACCTCTCTATTGAAGGAGCTCTCGGCCAGCTGACCAAAAAAATCAACCCCATTTCTTGTCCTTCTAAAATTATTTTGTTGATGTAAACCCATTATATTGAGGTCCCTAAGTAGCGTGGAAGCATCGTTGGAGCGATCAATCCATTATTTTTCATCTTTTGGAAACCCTAGGCTATTGGAAAGTTGAAGAAGAAAGGTAAGAATTCATTATGTTTTATGTATTGTGAAGGTTGTATGCTTGTTATAGTATGCTAATTGGATGGAAAATCATGAAATATGGAATGTTGGAAGTGAGTTGTGGGTGGGGTGTTCTAGCCGTGTAGTGTGTGTGTGTGTTGTGTTGTATCAAGTGATGAATTAATGTTTAGTTAGTATATTATGATCATTGTTAGGTGAAGAACGATTGAGAATCATCCATATACGTATATGTGTAGTGTTGGTCGAAATGGGTCATATTATATGACAATGAATGAATCGATATCGCTTAATGTTTTAGTCGTCGTCGTTGTGAATTCTATGTTGGAAATGAATGTTTATTGACTCAAATTGATATTGTGATTGTTGCGGACTGAATTGGAGATTATTGTACATTTAATGTAAATTATATATTGATGAGAATAGCATTGTAGAATGTGAATTGTGATGCAAATCATGAATTGAAAATAAGGAATGGGTTAAAGTGAGGTTCTCGGTTTTGGGGTCAAGTTTTCGGCCAAGATGGAGAAAAATTTGGGTTGTTGAAAATGTTGTATGAATTGCTTAGAATGCCTTTAAATATAGTTGGTATGGGTTCGGGTTAGTATGTAAATGTATAAGCGTCGACGTTTGTTTGAATGCAAGTCGTCGAATTGAATTTATGTAAGTTGTTGAATAATGGAAAAGAAAGCTATTGTTGTTGTATTGCTTTCCGGATTGGTTGTTGATGTTGCTAGGTTGGTTATTGTTGTTGTTGTTGATTGTTTTGGCCGAGTTGAATTCTCGGGGTAGCCTATTAGGGAAATGTCTTATTCAAATTTCGTAGAATTAGGCGAACTTGGAATTTAATGCCCAAAAGTCTTTAGCTAATGTTTGGCATTTTATGGCTTGTTTATAGATCGTGGGCAGCCCGAATCATAGGTGGGATTTAGCTTGAGTTTGGATCATTTTGGAGAGCGTTTGAGGTATGTAAAGTAACCTTTTCTTTTGGCATGCCTTAGTTAAAATAGGCTATGATACGAGCCTCTAGGAAACTTTATTCTCGCAAATCCGAGCTTGTCTATGATTCGCATTGGTTTCCTTGGTATTCTTGTGCTCATATGCCATAACATTGATCCTTATATCCTTGGAATTCATAATTTGTAAAGATTTCATGAAAGCTGATTTTTAGCTTTAAAGCTTATTCTTTAGCGATTCCAAAAGTTCAAACGCTCATAACTTTCTCTTTAAAAGCTCGGATTGCTTTGAAATTTTCGTAGGAGTTTGTATGATATAGAATGAGTATGTTTTTCATAGGCGGGCTCGCCGGTCTATACTCGTCCGTGGGTCCCGCGACGCCTTTTATGTGAATTAGATAACTTTTGAAACAAAAAGCAATAATTATTATTCCGATTTCGAATATGACTATTTTACTTATCTTTTGGATTTATGATAATGATTTATGCATATGATTACTCACTACTCCGCTCGTGCCTACTATGATATCGTTCGTCGGTTCCCGGCCGGTTCGTTGTCGTGCGCATTATGATATACTCCGGTGTTATCCGTGTTTATGGTTCACCGAGTTCCTCGCTCGAGGGACGGGTTCCACTCATATTTGGTGTGATGTCGTGTATGGCGATATGCCGTGTATGATATGTGACGGAGATTCGAGATTTGAAACTTTCTCGGTGTTATCGTGTTATGGCGCCATCGATGGGCGACCATATTTCGTGCCCTATGCATGATTTATATTTTGAAGTAACATTTTGATATTTTGGAAATGCATTTACGTTCGTACCTCTATTTCGATTTGATCTCGCATTTGTATATTACATTTTCTCGCTTTGCATACTCGCACATATTTCGTGACCGACCCCCTTTCTTCGGGCCGCGTTTCATGCCCGCAGTACGTACGCACGCTTTGGTGATCCACCCGTTTAGGACACCCCTTCTCGCTATTTGGAGTGCTCCTCTCATTCCGAGCTTATATTTTGGTATATATTCGTTCGTTGCATTGTATGTACTTATTCGGGGGGCACGGCGGGGCCCCGTCCCGTCATATGATTCTCGTCACGTACGTTTAGAGGTCCGTGAACATGTTTTGTGGGTTGTGCCTACTTACGTACGGTTGTGTTTGTATATATTGTGTCGGGGGGCGATTCTATTCGCCGCGGTATTAGCCCCTGTCGGCCCGCATATGTATATATGTTGTTCTGTTGGCCCTGTGTGGCCTTTGTTGGTATTTTCTGTGCGCACGGTTATTTTGGATAGTCCGTAAAACAAAGGAAACTCTGCCAAAAATTTTCTAGAAATTATATAAATTGGAACACAGCCTTGACGGCTTCTGTTATATACTTGGATGCGTTTGATATAATTTGTCATAGCGTTTGATAAGTGTGTTTGGGTGCCCAGATCGGGCATTAGTCACGGCCTACGGGGTTGGGTCGTGACAGAAGTGGTATCAGAGCGGTTTGTCCTCGGGAGTGTCCAGATCGTGTCTAGTAGAGTCTTGTTTATCGATGTGTTGTGCACCACATCTATAAGCGAGGTGAAGCTACAGGATATTTAGGATGTTGTCTTTTCTTCCGATCTTAGATCGTGCGACAGCCGTGTTATCGGGATGACTCTTTCGACGAAATGTTCCGTTTTCGCCGATGCCTCCGAGGAAGGAAGGCCACGCCCGTAAGGGCAAGTCTACGCGGGGGCCGGAGGGGAGACCGCCGAGCCCTCCGGTGACTACTAGGGCTCGTGCTTCAGGATCGAGCCAGAGGATCGTGCCTCCGACGGCTGGTTCGCTACGCCGCTAGTATCGGAGGGGTTTGGAGGCGACCACGGTACAACACCGGGCGGCTCCACCGCCGGCCCCCGCGGCACCGCACATGTACCTCCGCGCACCGCGGCCCCAGGGGGCGAGATGATGGGACCTGCGTGAGGCCGATTTATTGACTCGATTAGTGGCCGGCGGAGTCCCCGACAGGAGCGGGGAGGATCGTGCGTGCAGCGCGCGATCACGAGGTCTGCGGATTTTCTACTTTGTGGGCCACCGAGTTCTTCGGGTCAAAGCCCGCAGAGGACCCCATGAGTTCATCCGACGGATGGAACAGTGCCTGCGCGGTTGATTAGTGCTACCGAGACGAGTCGGTTGAGATGGCGTCATCACCGGTTGCACGATGTAGCAACCGGTATGAGTCGTGGATCTTGTCCGAGGCGAGGGTGCCCTCGGTACCGTATGGGGCGAGTTTACCGAGGCTTTTCTTCGGCCCATTTTCTCGCCCTCCGGAGGCGAGGCGAGCCGGCCAGTAGACCGATTTCGGGCCGGGGCCGGCTAGCCGGGCAGCGCGTTCGGGAGTACAACAGAGTTTGATTCACCGGCCGATATGCGCCGCGCATATGTAGCTAGCATACGACCGGATGCATGTATATATATAGTGGGCCGGATCGCACTTCATTGATAGTCGTCGTGCCAGCGCCGTCCGAGACGGAGGTCGCCCGCATGGCTGTGCCCACGTCTGTACGGGAGGATGGCGACGTAGCAGGCGTCACCGATAGAGAGTCACATGACGCGGGCCGCCCAAGAGGGCCGCATCATCCGGGTATTCGGGATTTCCGAGGCGCATGCGCCCCTCATCGCCACAGGCGTACATCCCTCCCCGCCGCGACACGGGCACACCCCGCGGTTTCCCGGGCGGGAGATCGTAGGGGTGCGGGGTATTCAAGAGCCGGCCGTAGCTCCGAGTTTCGAGCCCGCGTTGGACGAGGCTCCGCTGACGTCGACGAGACCACCTGCACTCGTGTTCCCATCGCGGGAGCAAAGACACCGGAGAGTGCTTTCGCGCCACGGTGCGTGCTTTACTTGCGGCCGTCGGTGGCCATCGGATGAAGGATCGTCCGGTTAGGGGTGGTAGAAGTTCGGCCCTTCACCGGGTTAGTCGGGGTTCATCTTCATCCTCGGTAGCGCGCCGCGGGGGCGAGGCACACCGGCAGACGGCGAGCCGAGGCGAGGGGTCGTGGTGGAGTTCCCCGGTTCTACGCGGTCCTTCGAACCGCATATATGCGTTGAAGCCACCGACGGAGACCGGAGAGGCGTCGCCTAATGTCGTCATAGGTATATTACCGGTTTTCTCTCGAGATGTGTATGCATTGATTGATCCCCGGTTCTACATTATCGTATATTTCTCCACTTGTTGCTAATAAAATTGGGATAGAATGCGAGTCGATAGAGCCCTTTCGAGGTAGCTACACCGCAGGGGATTCTATTATAGTCGGTCCGATTTATAGAGATTGTTCAAAGGATTATCCGTGGCCGCCGTACTAAGGCCGATCCGGTAGAGTTAGATATGACCGAGTTCGACGTGATTATGGGTATGGATTGGCTAGCTTCTTGTTATGCTACCGTCGACCCGTCAAAAGAAGATAGTCCGTTTCCGGGGGCCTGGGGAACTAGTTATAGAATGGGTGAAATACAACATCGCCGAGGGGTAAGTTTATTTCATACCTCAAGGCTACGAAAATGATCAGAAAAGGCTACATTTATCATCTGGTCCGTGTACATGATTTAGAAGCAGAGGCACCGACTCTTGATCGTCCCCATGGTTAATGAGTTCTTAGATGTATTCCGTACGAGCCTGTGTCTTCCCCCGAGCGGGAGATAGAGTTTGCTATTGATTTATTGCCGTATACTCACCTATCTCTATTCCTCCGTACGTAAGGGCACCTGCAGAATTGAAAGAACAACTGAGAGATTTATTGGAGAAGGGTTTCATTCGGCCCAGTACATCACCCTGGGGAGCTCCGGTATTATTTGTGAGGAAGAAGGATGGATCGCTACGGATGTGCATTGATTACCGGCAGCTGAATAAGGTAACCATCAAGAATAAATATCCCCTCCCGTGATTGATGATTTGTTTGATCATGTTATAGCCCGTATTTCGTAGGTTCGGACGTTGTGAGATAATGGTGAGAAGTTAAGGACAAGGCTATGTTCTAAAGTTATTTTAATGCATGAGTAGGTTATGAATGATATTTATGGACATTGGTAGTATGGAAATATGGAGTGAGGCTAAGGGCAAAAAGATAAATTCGCAAATGCGTCGTGGAAATAATACGGAAGGCCAGGGGTAAAATTGGAACTTCACAAAGTTCAAGAAAAATTCAAGGAAAGGGCCATTTTGGCCGTGTGACACATAGGTATATGTCCACATTTTTATTTAATGTGGATGTGGACCAAAGTGTATACAATAAGACAAGTGGCCACATTTGGTTATTATAAGAAAAATTGGTCATCTTTGACTATTTGAGGAAATTTCAAGAAAAAGAAGAGAAAACTCTAGAAATGGAATAATAATAATAATAATAATAATAATAATAATAATAATAATAATAATAATAATAATAATAATAATAATAATAATAATAATAATAATAATAATAATAATAATAATAATAATAAGAGATGATACAACAAGTCATCTTTGTGTAAGGGAGAAATTTCAAGAACAAGACATGTGTTCTTTTGTTATTAGAGGAGGCTAAGTATATAAGCATGAGAGAGGGGGAATTAATTCATGAATTAAGTTGAGAGAAAGAGAGAAAGGAAGACAAAAAAAAAAAAAAGAGAGAGTAAAAGGGTGTTTGCCCCCATGGTCAATTGAGGGCCATGGAAATGGATCACAAAAACTATTTTTTCCTAGTATTCCAAGTAATTAGAAGGTCCTCTATAACATGGAAGGGGTGTTGGAACAAGAACATCCCTCGTTTGCACGAATTCATGACCACTAGCCAAGAGGGAAGTTGAAGGTAAAAGGTAAGAACTACTCTTCTTTTATGTGAAACGGATGTTTGGTACATGTTGTGGTATGGAGGAGTGGATGAAAAACATGAAAGCAATGACGTTGAGGTGTGGCCGTGCATATGGTATTGGCCGCAGTTGAGTGGGTGTTATGTGTGTGAATGATGAATCAATTTTATGTAGTATTTCAATTGTTGTTGTCATGTATTTTATGATGGAAATGAATGAAAAGCATGGAATGGTGATGTTGGTGGTTGTGTGGCCGTGAGATGGCATTGTGGCCATATGCATGCATGGTTAATGGAACAATGATTCAATGATTTTATTTAGTGTTTTGGTTGTTGTTGTAATGTAAAGAAAAGGAATGAATGGAAATTTATGGAAAATATGGAGGTAGTAAGGTGGCCGAATATAGTGTATGTGTTGAAGTGAGGAATTAATATTATTTAGTAATTTGATTGTTGTGTTGTGAATGGTAGTTATAGTCTTGTGTTGTGCTACATAAGTTGGTCGTGCATGTGTTGTGGAATGAAATGGACAAATTTTACCTAGTCTTGTATTGTTATTGGAATGTATAGAGATGGATGAAAATGCATGAAAATATGTAAGTTGTTGTAATCAAATAGTAGATGATTTGGTAAACTATGGTA
>NW_026716640.1:0-17947 GCF_029784015.1 Lycium ferocissimum
AGCCATCGAGGATTCGCAATCCCGGTATGGTTTATGGAAGGGTAGCCATTGGGGCTTATAACCCTAATGTGGTGCTTCTATGCGGTTTAGGGAACCTTAATGTTCATCCATTAGTTATGTTGATTTGGGCCTGTATTGGCATGTGTTATACTTTGGTTGCCTGTGAGTGGCTTTTTGATGATCTTGAGTTCATGGTGGAAAGACTTAAATGTGATAAACGACATAATGAGTTGAAATTGATTTATTTCTTCTTTAACGGTTTTCATTAACGGTGTTACTAAGTTTGGTGATTTAATCTATCTCTGAATTTCAAACTGCTTTAATTGACACCGTTTTATTGATCCTTATTATGTTATTTTGTTATATTAACTATTGCCCCGGAGACACTCACTAAGTACCCAGTACTCAGGCATACCATTGTTATTTTTTTATGGTGTGTTAGGTAACATTTAGGAGCAAGTTCGTGATACGCGCACGGATTAAGAGAGCTTGCTAGACTATTTAGTGAGCCCACATGCTTGTTCGTGGGGTACAATCCTATCTTAGTAATTATTTTAGTTTCGGGGCTGCGTCCCGAATTTAGATTACGTTTTATTTATCATCTTAGAGGCTCCATAGATTGACGTTACTTCTGGGGGTAGTTGTTAAAGTCATTGCTTGACTCTTTAGGTGTTGCTACATTTTGTAACGATACATTTATGACAGACTTCCGCTTATTTTATTATTTCATGGTTATCATGAGTTAGCTAGCTATTTATAACGTATTGATATTGTTGAAATATTATCGAAAGATATTACACATTTATTGATTTTATAAGGTGCTTTCGGTGTTGTTTATAGCATCGGATGCCTGTTACGCCTAGGGTGTGTTATGGGGCGTGACAGGATAGCCTTTACATACCTTTGTCGCTTAATCAACAACTCAATATATATATATATACTGCCGGAATACTTCAACCTACATTAAGACATTAAAACTATGATTAAGCTACGGAATAACTTAAACGTATTCCTAAGCTAGTAGCTCATTTCTAGAAAATTGCGCAGCACCTCCCCTATAACTTTCACTTCCTCCCAATTCAAAATACCATCAACAACAACCAGAACAATAACAACAACAAAAACATAGTCACTCTATACCATCAACAATCAACAACTCAAGCAATAGTACAATGAGCGGCAAGATCGGTGTACGATTAAGCAAACTATAGCTTTAAACCCCTTTTCCTTCCAGAATTTTGTTATCAACATTAACCGCAACGTATCAATTTATTCCTACTAATTTTAAGCAACAACACAACCTTAAAATGACCCCATAACAGTCCAACAAGTTACAACAACTTAAAACTGATTTTTCAGATTACTAAAAACATGTTTCCGACTTGTCTTTTCTTTCAAATCGACCAACACAACCAACTGTACATAATTAAGTCCCTTCTCATGTAAACCAGCCATAAATTCAACTTACAGATACGTTCACAACAATCCAGCAATGGCGCAACAACAATCAACATGTTAACTCTTTTGAAACTTACAAGTTATAGTCTTACAATCGCACTACAAGTCGTAGAAGCTTAGAAAAGGGAAGGAGAAGCATAAACTCACCTTGAACTGATTATAACCAGCCGAAACTTAGGCTCTCTTCACCTGGAAATAACCTCCAACACGGCTACAAGAAAGAGGAAGAGAAACTAGCAAGAACATCGAATTTTTCGGCGCTAGAATCACTTGTAACCCTTGAAATCACTTAGGGTTTGTATGAAACCCTTGAGAGAATATTCAGGTCTCTCTCTCTTAAGCTCTTAAAATCTGAAAAGTGAATAAGGGATATGTGTGAAATCAGCCCCTTTAAAGCGCCCTTGGCTATGTCACTCTTCGCCTTTTTTGGTGGATTAATTTTAGCATCACCTACTTGCTTAATTAATAGGTGTCACATGCTAGTCCTTTATGGATTTAAACACGTGTCTTGTCCTCGTTTGATGATTAAGACATGTGTTAAGTAGCTCAAGCAAGTAGGACAAGCAAGCAACTCATTTTTATTTGCTCAAAATCCCATTCTCACGTTTAAGTGCATTCGCCAACCTCAACTTAGTCGTGCATATATTGAATATAAATACGGGATGTAACAGCTGCAATCATACTTTACTTGAAACCAAACTTGAATTATAAACCATCAAACTTGTACTAAGACCAACAAAACAATATGAAACACCATATACAACTAAAATTACATTGAAACCAACAATCCAATTCGAAAATTTCAAATATTACTAACAATTAAAACTATTGGATAATTTGGTCTTATGAAGTATTATTGAGATAATTTAATCTTAGTTTGAGACCTGAATGGCAACATCATGTAATATATGTTACCAATTTTAGATATAATTTATATTTAAAAAATTATAAAAAAAATATGTTTAACCGACTTAGGGATGAATTGGGATGATTGTTTTAAGGGCCATCAATATGATGGGTCAGCCCAGCCTGACCCATCAAATTTCAAAGTCCGCGTGGGCTGGTTAGTATGGGCTAGTTTGGCCCATATGGACAAGTCATAATGTGATCCAATATATTATTAAGAATCAATTCCCTCAGTTTAGGTTCATTCCATATTCTTGATTCCACTTTTTTGCACGAATTTCCCTTCAAACGTCTTTTGGTCTTTAATTTTTGCCTCTCATATATGTGGTCTTTAATTTTTGTCTTTGCTGCTTATTTAATGAAATATCCAGACATGCTTCGCTCGGCATAAATTTTGTAACATTTTTATCTTTGGAAATTGAACTTTTGCTCGCTCGGCACAAGTTCTGTAGCAATTAAGCTATACAGCATAAGTTGTGTAGTATTTTTCATAATATGTTGAGCGTTGAAAGTTTTGCCTTTTCCGTCATAACTTGTGTGTCTGCTATGATGCATATGCCGAAACTAAATGTAAACTTTCTTTGAGCGAAATCTAAACTTATGCCGTTTTTCAGGCTATGTTGAGTGTTGAAAGTTTTGCCTTGTCCGACATAACTTGTGGGATGTTATGATACATATGCCGAAGCTAAATGTAAACTTTGCCGAACGAAATCTAAGTTATGCTGCACCAAAAGTGCTAAAGGGAAAAATTAAAGACCACAAATTTGAGGGGCAAAAATTAAAGACCAACCCGAAATAGAGGCATTTGTGCGAATGAATCTCCTGATTCCACGTCTTCATATACCTGCATAATTGTTCTGCCTAACTCCTCCATCATAAGGATGGAACTCTTGAAGAAAAAAAAATCGAAGCCGTAGCTAAAACATTAAGAATTACCTCAATTATTTCAGGGAAACAACATCAGGCCCATTATACTCTGAAATCGAGAGCTATTCCCTTGTTTTTGATTTTAATAAAAAATGAAAAGGAAAAAATAATTAGGGATGTGTTCGGTACGAAGGAAAATGTTTTCCTGGAAAATATTTTTCAAAAAGTACCCACCCCAAACCCCCATCCCCCACCACCCCCACCCGCACCACCACCCCTACCCCCAGGGGTTAGTGGTGACTGGTGGAGGGTGTGGGGTGGGTGGTGGAGAGTGTGGTGTGGGTGGGGTGTGGGGGGTTGAGTGGGGGTGGGGATGAGTTCGAGAGGGAACACACAATTAATATGGAATGACACTTGTGAGACTTGTTTTCCCTACTTCCATTACCCCCTGTTTGGATGGTGGTTTCCTGTGGTTCATTAATGTATGGTTTTCTATGAAACTATGTTTGTTTCCATTGTTCTTAAAATTATGTGGTATGGTGTTGTAAACCCGTGATTCATTCCATGGTTATATAACCTTGAAAAGTCCCAATTTTTTTAAACCACGGATTTGGTGGTTTTTCCGTGGTTACTTATTTCATTTCTCCATTATACCCACCCTCCACCATCCACCCCACCTCACCCCCACCCCTACCCCCCGCCACTCACCCCCACTCCTCCACCACCCACCCCCACCACCCCAACTACCACCCACTACCCCTCACCACCGCCCAACCCTACCCCACAACAACTCACCCCCACCCTCATCCCACACCACCCACCCCTCCACCGCCCCTACCCACTACCCCTCACCACCACCCAACCCCACCCCCAACCACTCACCCCCACCCTACCACCCACTACCCCTACTCTCATCCCACAACTACCCACCTCACACCACCCACCCCTCCACCACCCCTACTCACTACCTACTTATTTTTTAAAGTTCCTATTTTATTCTTTACCTGAGTTTTATTAATAAATATAAATTAATTTCTAAATAAGAGTTAAGGGTATTTTAGTAAACTTACAAGTTATTATACAGTACCATACAGTCAAACTAAACAATACAAATATTATTAAACCACAACCAACGATACAGTCTATCCAAATATTGTGTTCATTAATACAGTACAATACAATACAACACCATACTATACCATACCATACTGTACATTAATGAACCACGGGAAACAACCATCCAAACAGAGGGATACCCTGTTTTTAAGGAACTTATTTCTTAATGAAAATGTTCCAAAAAACTTTGACCTACCGAACATGAGATAATTGGAAAATAATTTTCCACTTCAATATAATTTAAAAGAAGAAAAGGGAATAAAGTTTCCTATATCACTTTATTCTCAAATCGAACAAAATAACTTCTGTCAATTCCTTCACATTGTTTGTTCTATAAGCTTACATTAAGAAGCTTCACGCTAATGACTGAGCTGGCATGTAAATATTATTCCCCAGGCAAGTTGTTCTCATTAACGCCTCTAATTTTATGTGGATTTCGTAATTTTCATTTGAAAATTTTGTTTTCGAACACTTTCACTGTATAGTTTTTATTAACAATACCTCAATGCATGCATCCATGTGTTCTATTTTGGAAACCTATTTTCTCCTATCGATTTCCCCAGGAATTCACTGCAAGTTTGATATTGATCTTTACTCCATTTATTACTTGACTATGAAATAATTGATTCCCACTATATCTGGTGTTGTAAAGGGATCGAAAAGCTACACAAAAGAGAAACTCATTGATTTCTTTGGATTAAATCTGTAATAAATACTAATACGCTTCGGATTGTTTTGAAGAAACCGAAAGAGCTGAAATCTCATTCACTTTTATTAAGTGATTTTATAAGTGAATATTACATAAAAAACTTTTTTTTTTCTTACTTTCCCTCCTCCGGGGCATTATTCTTTTGACCCTGAACAAGATATATCCAATTCCAATTTTAACTTCTATACATTGTACGTTGGGTTAATTTTCTCAGAACATGGTAAGAAAAATAGCAAAAAACGATTCGCAACGTACTTACAAGCTAATGATGAGTTAAATTACTTAGGTTGACATAATGAATTGTATCAAATCTAGAGTAACCATAGGCATAATATGCAATCCGTAGGGTGGGGATGTCGGCAAATCCGGTCAAGAGAGAGACTTGAAATTAGCCACTACATGGTTGACAAGAGATTTTATAGCTCAACGAACTATATGCTTTTGCCTCGAAATATCAGTTGAGACCAAGTTTACAGAGCAAGTTTACAGTCTAAAAGGCAGCCCGGTGCACAAAGCATCCCGTATTAGCAGGGTCCTGGCAATGGCCGCATCGCAAGGGATATGATGTAGATAGCCTACGTTAATGCAAGCATTAGTGGTTGCTTTCAAGTTTATAGTCTCTCTCGTTAAAATAGATCAAACACTTGTGTTTATGTCATTCTTAGGTTCATAACCAAAACACGAAACAGAGATTTAGGCAGTCGAGTCAAGAAAAAGGGTGGGAGACACTGTAGAAAGGAAAAGGCAACAATGGAGGAATCTCTGATTTTCCTTTAGCAAGCAAAGGGAGAGTATCAATGCTAGAATAAAAGATAAGGGAATAAAGGTGGAGAATAAAGGATAAAAAGCATCTTTATAGACATTACTTTTCTTGAACCTCCAATGTTCTTCTTTAGCTTTGGAACTCCCATTAGCCCCTCTTGAAAACAGTAATGACTATAAGAGGAGAAGAATATTGGTAGCTGGCCACAAAAAAATACCACAGAATCTTAGAAAGAAAGTACAAAGAACATTAAAAGTCTAAAAAGGCTATCATAATCAGAAAAGGGAAAAATTCCCTTCAGTTGAGAATCGAGTCCACAAAGACTAACTTTGTCATTAGAGATGCGCCACTAGATCACTGTTGCCAATAATCAACTAATTTTATGCTTGTACGGCTAAAGCTAGGTGGAATTCATACGTTTAAACTAAGCAAATGGCCTAGTGTATTTCAACCAGCATGCTTTCAAGAATCTTATTCACTCATAATTTCCTTCAAACCACAAAACGCTTTTGCTTTTTTCTGTCATGATTATCAACTCATTTTTTACGAAAGGCCGTTTTTCTTGGTTATAATCTAAAGCAGCATAAAAAGACTAAACAACTTGCAGAACACAGGGTTGATTCTCATGATTTAATTTGGAAGCCCTCACTTAAGATTGCAAATAAACCACCGACTTTACTAACTAGCTGAAACTTGAAAGAACTCTTCCTTTTCTTCAACATCTAGTACTTGGGAGAAACTTTATATCAGCAACTTTCACTAGAAGGCAAGAACCCAGCTAGTTAGTGAAGTGGTAATTGAACTATTAAAACCAAGAGGGTTGACATCACGGGAAGTTCAGTCCTCGAACAAGTATGTCTTTCATCAGTCCTAAACTCCATTCATTTTCTTCTTATGCAACCAAGTTTTTCTAATACAAACAAATTGTCTCGTTCAGGTATAGTGGATTTGCTGAAGCTGCTATCTTTTTCTCGAACACAGAAGTCTGTAGTTCTCAAAGGAACACGGAAGAGCTAGCCAAAGGAAACAATGGGCAATGAACAGCCTCCCAACCCCCAAGATGATTATAAAGCCAAAGAAACGAAACCCCAACTCGGGGAACGGTGGCCACATGGAGGATTTCGAGGTGGAGGTGGATGGATTAGCAGTGACCGAGTCACAAGCACTTATGATCTTGTTGAACAGATGCATTTTCTTTATGTTCGAGTTGTGAAAGCAAGAGACTTACCTCCAAACCCGGTAACAGGGAGTTGCGATCCTTATGTGGAGGTGAAACTTGGAAACTATAAAGGCAAAACAAAGCACTTTGATAAGAAGGTAAACCCTGAATGGAAGCAAGTCTTTGCTTTTTCAAAAGAGAAGATTCAGTCTTCAGTTATCGAAGTTTATGTAAGAGACAAAGAGATGGTGCAGAAAGATGATTATCTAGGGAAAGTAGTGTTTGACATGAATGAAGTGCCTACAAGGGTTCCACCTGACAGCCCTTTGGCACCTCAGTGGTATAGATTAGCGGATCGGCGTGGGGAGAGCAAAGTCAGGGGAGAGGTGATGCTTGCTGTGTGGATGGGAACCCAAGCAGATGAAGCTTTCTCAGAAGCATGGCATGCAGATGCTGCTTTAGTTCATGGAGAAGGTGTTCATAGTGTCAGATCAAAGGTATATGTTTCACCTAAACTCTGGTACCTGAGAGTCAACATCATTGAAGCGCAAGATGTAGAATCCCTGGACAAAACCCAACCCCCACAGGTATTTGTGAAGGCTCAAGTTGGGAAGCAGGTACTAAAGACCAAATTATGCCAAACACGAACAACTAATCCTTTCTGGAATGAAGACCTGTTATTTGTGGCAGCAGAGCCTTTTGAAGAGCAATTGGTGCTTACCGTTGAATGTAAGGCCGGACCTTCCAAAGATGAGATCGCGGGGAGGTTAGTCTTGCCACTTAACACCTTTGAGAAGCGATTGGATCACCGGGCAGTTCATTCTCGCTGGTTTAATCTTGAAAGATTCGGGTTTGGAGTTTTAGAGGGAGATAGGAGACATGAACGCAAGTTTTCAACACGAATCCATCTCAGAGCATGTCTTGAAGGTGGATACCATGTACTAGATGAATCAACAATGTACATCAGCGACCAGAGGCCAACAGCTAGGCAGTTGTGGAAGCAACCAGTGGGAATCCTGGAAGTAGGCATCTTGAGTGCACAGGGGCTTGTGGGTATGAAACCTAAGGATGGTAGAAAGACCACAGATGCTTATTGTGTGGCTAAATATGGATTGAAGTGGGTAAGAACCAGAACTATACTTGATAGCTTGAGTCCCAAATGGAACGAACAATACACGTGGGAGGTCTATGACCCCTGTACGGTGATCACATTGGGTGTCTTTGATAATGGCCACCTAGGAGGGAATGACAACTCTGCTCCTGGAAAGGACTCCAGGATTGGTAAGGTAAGGATCAGATTATCAACACTGGAAACTGATCGAATTTATACAATGTCTTACCCACTTCTTGTTCTACAACCATCTGGAGTGAAGAAGATGGGTGACCTCCAACTGGCTTTTAGATTTACTTGTTTGTCTCTTGCAAACATTATATATCTATACGGCCATCCCTTGCTCCCAAAGATGCATTATCTACACCCTTTCACAGTAAACCAAGTGGACAGTTTGAGATATCAGGCCATGAATATTGTAGCTGTGAGGCTTGGACGAGCTGAGCCACCACTGCATAAAGAGGTTGTAGAGTACATGCTGGATGTCGACTCCCACATGTGGAGCATGAGAAGAAGTAAAGCTAACTTCTTTAGAATTGTTTCTCTTTTCTCAGGTGTAATTTCCATGAGCAAATGGCTTGGAGAAGTTTGCAAGTGGAAGAACCCGATTACCACTATTCTTGTTCATCTTCTTTTTTGCATATTGATCTGCTACCCAGAGTTAATACTACCAACCATGTTCCTATATATGTTTCTCATTGGACTATGGAACTACCGTTCCAGACCGAGGCAGCCTCCACATATGGACACAAAACTATCTTGGGCTGAAGCAGTTAACCAAGATGAACTAGACGAAGAGTTTGACACTTTCCCTACATCCAAGCCTGAGAATACAGTTAAAATGAGGTACGATAGACTTCGCAGTGTGGCTGGTAGAATCCAAACGGTTATCGGGGACATGGCAACTCAAGGAGAGAGATTCCAGGCTCTGCTTAGTTGGAGAGATCCGAGGGCAACCAGCCTCTTCATAATCTTCTGTCTTATTGCAGCAGTGATACTGTATGTGACACCTTTCAAAATCATAGCTATAGTAGCAGTTCTGGTTTACCTAAGGCACCCAAGATTCAGGAGCAAAATGCCTTCACCACCAAGCAATTTCTTCCGGAGATTACCAGCTCGAGCTGATAGCATGCTCTGAAAATAAGTACACGAGCTTGCAGCGTTTTCCGCTGATGTATTCTCCTTTCTTCTGTTTCAATAGTTTGTATGATTATGCCATTTTTCTGTTTCAATAGTTTGTCTGATTATGCCATTTTTCCGTTCAATAGTTTCTATGATTATGCCATTTTGCTGTTTTTAGTCAAACCATAATGTGAAATGCTCAGCAATGTCTCCAGAAATACTCTTTGCAAATAGTAAGATGTAGAAGAATAATTGAAGGACTAAAGTACGATTCAGATCACCTTAACAATAAGTTTCCTTTAATACACAAGCTAAAGTTTTATTTTTTTGGCAATAAACTTTGAATTATTACCATAAACCAACAAAAGTAATACAAAGCAAAGAGCATTCAGAACCTCAGCCACCTTCAAGGAAGGGTGCGTCAGTTGCTAGACCTCCAAAAAATATAAATTACAACTCTCAGCTATTACAAAGTTTGTGTATCCAGTATTGACATCTCCTAGCCTTTGTAGAGTTCCTAAGCCACTCTATCTTTTCTGTTATTTCTTTCTGTATCTGAGCTACTACAAAATCAGTATTTACACTTGTATTTCCGAACAACTTCGAATTCCTAGCCTGCCATGTGTCGTATATCATAGCTCCCCATAGGCTTGCTACAACTTCCTTCTCTTAATCCACTGCAGCACTTGTACTGCCTTTTCCTTCAGGATCTGTATTCCACTCCAACTGACCAAAACATTTCTAACCTCAGTTATCAACCTGCAATCAGCAAACAAATGGTAGAGTGTCTCATTCGCCTGATCATCACAGAGACAGCAGCAACTATCTTCAACTGGAAAATGCACACTAGCTAATGTTGAAGCCCAATGTTTGCAGTACTTGGAAGTGCATTCTTAGGTATTTATTTACTGTAAAACTCCATGTTAATAAAAGCTCGAAACATAAAAAGAGTTTTTTACAAGAGGAAAAGCAAAAGTAGAAGCCTTGGCTAATGGCCATTGAGCAACTCGTAATTATCATCACAAGCAACCATGGAAAGGATCATTGAACTTGTGCAATTTCCTCTTGCTATTATCTTTCTATTTCACACCATCGGAGGAGAACAATGCAAAACCGAATCCAAACCCATAATTAGTAAGCACTGAACAAAGGCATACATATGTAAATTGCTTGCTGAGTAAAGAGACCCTTAACATTATTTTCCTTATTTGTACAAAGTTAACTGTCTATTAATCAAAAGGATACTTCTTCTACTGCGACTCTTCTCTTCCAGCTTGGGAAGTGTTGAGGAAAAACAAGCAATACAATTGCGCTCCAAGGTTAGCAGGGGAACAAGACCCAGTCTAAATCTTTCCCAATCTTTTTGAACCAAAAGGAGACATCAAACATAAGCACAAATAGGAACAGACAACAGCTATAAATACCGACAATAAATATAGGGACGGCAAAAATAAATCAAACGAAAGAGACACCAACTTTTTACGTGAAAAACCTCTTCAATGTGTAGAGTAAAAAACCAGGGGACCTCTGATCAGTAAAAGGTCCACTAAGTCAATGAGAGTGAAAAAGGTTCTCCAAAATGGATAAAATACCAATGTCAATTAGGGAGCAACAATAACAACAAGAAAAGAGAAGATTGGAGGAAATCACTCAAAAATAGAGTTGTTCGTGGCTCAAAATATGATGTCAAAGACTTCCAAATTCGATAATCAAAGACCAAGATGATAGGAACACTCATTTCAAATTTCAGCATGATCCGTCGTTTAGCTAGTCAAGAAACATGATTTTAGTGTGGTTGGTTGCTCATAAATATTTAGAATTGTTATGATTGATAACTAGTGAAGATGAAAACCCAAATAATCTTGCCCGATTTGTGCCGAAGAATAGTAAAAACCTCTTGAGATTATTTTTACCTAAGATCTATAATATTGCCTACGACAATTCCTTCTTGAGAATTTAAACTAAGATAGCAATATTATGCTTTTTTAATGATAGATAACTAAAAATTACTTTTCCTCTACATATTTGTTCATTAGTTATAATATATTAATTTTGCTTCGTGAGAATTACAAAATTAATAAATAAATAACTAAGAGTAAGTATATAAAGGTGATAGTAACAATTAATTGAATTCTACCTGTTGATACCTAATTTTTGACCTCCCGTACACCAATAACTACTTGGTTGGTACGGTTTTTGTAGACTTGAGAATGGCAAGAGCATTTATTGCTCTGCCATTTCTCAACCGAAACCACAGCAAATAGCCCCAAACACGGTATATCTATCCCCTTAATCTACTTTTTCTGCTTTTTCTTCAAACGTTACACTGTAATCTTTAATTGTTCTTGTTTTTTGCGATTTTGAACTCTGGGTTTTCATTGGTTCACGAAGAATCAACGGGATTGACCCTTTGTGTGTCAATTTCAACCCTTGATGTACTTGCATGCGTGGATTTGTCCCTTGATGGTCAGAACAAAACCATTTCTCACACTTTGTGTTTATCCCACATCGATCTGGGAAGAGTGTTTTTGAGATTTGGATCTTCTATAAATAAGAACCCCACTGATATTGTTTGACAAGAGGAATATCACGATATTCACACAAAGAACTCGGAACACTTAAGTTTTTTTGGCACATCTTTAAAAAACTTTAATCTTTCCTGAGTTAAGTTAAGTTTTTAAATATTTTCTTTTTCTTTTCTTTGTGTGGTTTGAGCAATTTGGGTTTGAGGAGCATGTCACGCCCCAAAAGCCACCCTAGACGTGACTGACATCTGACGTCATGAACAACATCGGAAGAACCTAAACAACACAATAATAACACTTGAACCCGCCAGGTTCAATATTCGCCTCCAACAGTTTATAAAATAAATGTAACAAATCATGAATATATGAACTAAATCACCGAAAGTCTTTATAATTTAAATAATTCAACCAACACATGATAGTGTGCCCGAAAGAGTTAAACAACAACTCTTCTTCCACCCACATTCGAATGTATACTACGGAGCTTCTAAGAATAAGGAATAAATGTCTAACTCATCGGGACGCAGCTCGGAAACTAATATAAATAAATGGAATTAAATAAATAGGGTGTCTACGAATGAATGTGTGGGCTCGCCAAATCGGCGCACAACGCAAGTCCTTCCTAAACGCCCCAGTATCAAGAACACTCTTCTTCACCGTTACCTAACATACCATAAAAAACGACAATGGTATGCCTGAGTACTTTGTACTCAGTGAGTGCCTTGGGGACAACAAGTAATATGAAAATAAGGTACAATAATACATAAAGAAGTCAGTTTTGAAAACCGTATGAAATCTGTGTAAATACAGTTATTCAACTGGTGTATCTCACTAAGCATTATCAAAACCTATTAGGAAGCCTCTTTTCAATTACAACTTTCAAATATGCCTTTTACAATTGATCAAGATTATCAACAACAGTGTCATGAAAGAATAAGAATATCACACATGCCAATACAGGCCCAAGAATCAAGCACATCGAAGGGGTGACCGTGAGGGTTCCACTGTCTGACGCGCACACCTAGGAATATGGAATTCTCGGTATCCTATCCTCCCGAATAGCTAAGCATTAACCGCGCTCCGGGCGGTGAACCGGTGGTGGCCACTTTTCCCTCTGAATGGCTAGGCAATTACCACACTAGAATCCATAGTGGCTACTTCCTCCAGAGTAAGCTAAACACAACAACAAAGTTCATAGCATAGAAGCCGTTTCACAATTTGTCTCAAAGTATGTCACACCATCAATTAGCATTAAAGTTCATTATGCCATATCGTAAAGATAAATTATTTTAATGAATGTCATGAAAACGTTTACACTTCTTTAACTAAGATTTCAATGTCATAATTCATCATGAAAACATTAATACCAATCCTTAGCCATCATTATTGATTATCTCTTATAGAGGAAAAACGATTATAATTTTATATACGTATATAGAGGATAATACAATCAAGGTTTAATGTGGGATTGTTCCCTCACGCACACCAACCATAATCAAAGCAAGGAATAGAGTTCAAAAGCCTGAAAAGTTCACCTTTTTATTCAATAAAAAACTTTTAAAAGGAGATATACATCCAAAACAAGTTTCCAAAAAGAGACATACCTTAATTCCCGCTCAAGCGTACTTCCCACAATCCAACAATTATTCTACAATATTTTTAGATAGGAGAGGTTAGAACTCTAACCTATTTCCACCCATAAACCCTTAACACCAACGAAAGCTAGGGTTTTCATGACTAGAACGTGTTCTTGAACACTTCATGAATCAATCATGTATTCTAATCTCATAGGACAACCTACACTAGTTTAAACCCTTTCAATAATATCACAAAAGTCAAGGATCATACCTTATTGAAGGAATATTAACTTCTCCCAAACGTCCCTTTCTTCTTCTCTTTCTTGGGGTTCAAGAATCTAGGGTTTGTAGAAGATGAACTAGTGTTAATTTGATGTTAGATTGATGTTGAAATGATGGGAATTTATCAAGAACATACCTTATATGTTTTGGGGATGTTTTAGGGTTGTTTCCTCTCAGGAAGTCGGCCAAAACGAAGTGAGAATGAACATAACGAAGTTAGGCCTTTATAAAATTCGGAAAAAAAATCGCCGAGGCATAAAATGGCCAGGTGCGTCGCCCAGGGTGGCACACACAGTGTATCCATTTCGATGGCATCAAAATTTTGAGTTTCCTGAAAATTTGGCCTAGGGCACCGCCCGGGTCGCCTCCTAGGGCACCGCGCACGCCTAATTTTCGCCTTTGCACAGATGATGCTCAATAAAATGGGAATAACTTCTAGCAAAGAGCTCTGTTGGAGCTGGGAAACCTATCGTTGGAAATGTATTTTAAAGATCTGGGAAACCTATCGTTGTAAATGTATTTTAAAGATCTACAACTTTCATTAAGGAAGTTTTCCCAAACTCCCAACCTATTTTCACGAAACTGGTTTATAAGTCAGACCTACTGAAATTTAGACGAGCTTGAGAACTCTTACGAACTTCACTATTTGGTATTGATCTTAAATCAACTATTTCCAGCCAAACTCATATTGATAGGACTTCATATGCCTAAAATGTCACATTACTTCTCATTTAATACATTCACACCTGACTCAAATTTACGGAGTGTTACAGAGCAAAAGCATCTTCCAACTCCATTCTTGACGACGGGCTGCACTTCGAAAAGGAAATCCCCTTTCTTTTAATTAGTTTTTAGTATTTATGTCTTATATTGCTATTATGTGAGTTTATTATCCTGTAGTAGTTTGGTTTTTTAGTTTAACTTTGTCTTTGGTATTAGTTTAGGATTGTTTAGGTGTTAATCATGTTATTTGATTATTGTTATGTTTAGATTAATTGTTTATTAACCACGCTCATGTGTTTAACTGGATTGGGTGTTCATAGATTTATTGTTCAAATAGGATTAGGAGTTTGTAACCTCCATTAATCATGTCTAAGCACTTATCTATTTAGGATTAGCTGATTTGTAACTTGCTAATCATTCCTAAGCATCTGTCTGTGTAAGGTTAGTTGGCTTATAGTTCCTATTAATCATGTCAAAAGGAGTTGATTTAGGGTTTAGGCTTGTTTGTTTGAGATTAGTTAACTTGTTAGTTTGTTAGTTCTGTCTAAAAGTGCTTACCTATTTCTAAGGTTCATTGATTCAAAACTGCTGATCCTGTCTATTTCTTTAACCTGTTTAAGTTAAGTGAGTTCATGATCTTTGTTTACCATGCTCATGCACATAACGTGTCATTAAGAATTGTTTGGTCTATGTTTGCCTCATGCTAGACTGCCAGATCATGGTTGGAGTTTATTATAGTTTGATCTGGGTAACAATTAAACCATGCTCATCAGTTTGAGTTTGTGACCTTTTCTTTAAAAATGCAATACCTATTTCAAACTTGTAGCTTATTAACTATGTATTGTTTAACTGTGTGGTTTTTGCTATTGATTTCTTTTAAGTCTGTTGAGTTATGTTTAGTTCAGGTTTGCCATCTTTGGGATCTAGTTTACAAATCTGAGACTGGTTTGTTCACACTCATGCAATTGGATAAATTTTTGGGTCCTAATGGCTTAATACACAATACTAATTTGTATTTAATTTGGATATGTATCATTATCTGAATTATCCTAATCTGTTTTACTGGACAAATTTCATTTATGCTTTCTTCTATACTGTGATTGATGCCATGCTACCATGTTAAGTGTATGCAGGGTATACATAACTTGTATACACCAGGGTATTCCTTGTATACTCTTTGAATAAAAATAAGGAGATTGGGTATTCATGTTAAGTTTGGGTCAAATTTGTCTTTTCTTTGAAATCTGTTTTATGGGTCTGTCCTGATGTTATATTATTCAACTTATTTCTTTTTCTTTTTTCAGTCTTAGATTTATTTGGGCCTGCTTATATCATCCCCTTTGGGCTATGAGAAAACTGTATTTGTTATCTTTTGGTTAAATTCATCAATATCACATATGGGCCACGTATGAATGGCTAAGTATTTGTGCTCATTCTAGTATTTACATAGCCTTTAAATCTCTTTTTAGCCTCATAATGTAGTATAGTTACTCTCTAACCATTGATTTCCCTTTTTCTTTGTTGTGTTCACATGTGAAAATGCTGCGGGCCACTTGGGCCATCCCTTCTATTAGGGCTAACACTTTTCATTGATCGAGTCCAAAAGATGATAAGGGAAGCGAATATGATGAAGGCCCATCCATGGGTGAAAATGGAGGCTGGTGGGTTTGGTAGGCCCACCAGCTTAATTTTCTTTCTTTTCAATTTCAGTTTATATATCATATATGTATATGTATTGTATATGTAAACAATTGTGTGAAATATTGAAACTCTTATGTGTTTAGAACCAAGAAAAACATGTACTAGTTAGGAAGTTGCCAAATGATTTTCAAAGAAAACTCGGATGATAACTATTTTCGCATGAACTGGGAACTTAACAACAATTTTTTTTTTTTTAGTTTAAAATTGTTCTAAAGGCAAGGTTAAGCGTAAAGAATGAAGAACGGGATTTGGTTAAGCTTGAAATTGGTTCAAATTTTGAAAAAGGCAGAATATTTCTTCAAATATTAAGTAACAGATTTTGGGCCTCAAGCCCGTGATTTGAATGATAAACCATTGGACAATTGTGTTTTTTTTTTTCAAAAACTGATTTAAGGAATGACTTGATTTTAAAAATGTGTAATTTGTTGTGTACCAAAAACGAATTTTTGACTTGAGCTAATCTGGACAATTTTAAGAATTGGATCTGGAGGCTATTTTGGGCCTGGAAGCCCAGTACTAATCTTGGACCCAAAAACAAAAAAGAGAAACTTGTTGGGCCAGTTTGAGATTGAGACGGTCTGGACTTAGAATATGGGTGATATTATGAGCTTCAAATAAAAGGAATTAGACTTAAACAAAAGTTGTAATTACTTATATATATGTATATATATATATAGGAGAATACTCCATATTTTCTTATATAAAATAAAAATCTGTAAGAACTAAACTCATCTTATTAGGACTAGAATAGTAGCGACTCTACTCGGGAGAAATTCCTGATGTGTCCTAGTCCGGCAATAAAGTGAGTTGAACACTTACGAGGATTTTCAAAACCAAAAACCCCTTTTTCTAAGGGGAATTTTTGTCGAAATTTCTTTTGGAGTATATGATAAATGAATGGCGTTTTTGCGGAAAATTAAACACTTAAGAACATAATACATTAATCACACATTGAAGCTCGTAAGTCAACCGTATTCTACCGATTTTTAACACTAGGGTGCGTAAAACCTTCCCTAGGGGATCACCAGAACCCTTACCTCGAACTTTGGTACCAAAAAGATTTCTCTCTTGTTTGAAAAATCTTTTACCCGATTTTCTTAGTTTTCCTTTAAATAAATTAGGTGGCGACTCTGAAATACTAAAATCGAATTTAGAGCACAACCAACCTCAAAGTAGCTTTTATGCATCCGCGTAAAGTGAACCGTAACACTACCATTCTAGCACAAAGCTGGCATATTAATATGAAGCGTTTCGGGACAAGCATGTATTACAATTGAGATAAAAAGTAATATAATAATATATCAAGCTTCCCAACTATCCGACAATAAGATTACTCCATGTGTGGTGGGGAGTACGTTACACCTCGAAATTTCGTTAAATATGCGAGTGAATAGACTAACAAAGGGCACGACGTATACGATGTTTTGATAAGTAAGAAATAGCATTTGATGATCCTAATCGAGGATTTCAAAGACAATTGAGTGAGGGAAGAAAGTTATTAAGAAAGCAAAGGTATATGATGATGTGTCGGGCAAGATTTACGAGTATTGAATTAATGATGGATTAATGATGTTTTGGAGAAGAGTGATAATGTCCATTAGATTGTTAATCAGGTGTTAAACAAGTGTTAAGAAGGTTCCATAAGGATTAGAGATCAAACGAGTCAACGAGAACGAACTTCGGAAAGCTGGGCATTATACGGCCAAACATACTGGCCGTATAAAACATACGGGCCCGTATTTCAACCGTATGTCTCCGCCCCGCACAGGGTCTTCAACCCGGGCCAAACATACGGTCCCCTACATACGGGCAAGATAAAATATACCGGGCCGTATATTGGTCCGATGTCCGAGTCGGGTCCAATTTTTGTTTATATAAGGGCCCCAACTTCATTTATTTCATTTCATTTTCACTCCACACATCGCCCC
>NW_026716641.1:0-34619 GCF_029784015.1 Lycium ferocissimum
AATGTTAATAAGGAGAGATTCATACCTTATTTCGCAGCATCCATATGTTCAATATTTACTTTGAATCCAAGCCAATTCCAACGCAAGACAAAACTATAATCGTGACTACACGTTGTCCGGACCTCGATTAATACTCCGTAACTTAAAATCTCTCAAAATCCTCGCTTTTATGTGATATATAAGCTCTCTTGCTTTGGCTGAATTTTCTGGACTGTTTTTGGGAAATTTTGTGCAGAAAAACGGGGGTTTTTGCCCTTATATAAGCTAAAGTCGGCAATCGTAGTGCAGCATCGTTTCTCGCTCCTCCGTTCACTGAATTTAACGTCCATAATTCTCTACTCCGATGTCGTATCGACGAGCGGTTTATTGCGTTGGAAACTACACTCAACGAACTTCATTTTAGGCTTTTGAAATACCTTAAAGCTCCCCATATACCTAGAGATATACCCCTCCAAAGTTCACCCAAAATTCTGTCCTTAATTCTGCCAACTTGTTCCAAATTTTTGTCAAACTTATTTCTTCTCATTTGCTTGATCCCGAAATCTTTTGAAACTCTCCATACATGATATTTATCACTAATCATACTTGACAATGGTCATGTCCTTTTGGTTCCAAGGTTGTCCTTCCTGCTATTTACTTACAAGATCATAATTCATCCTTTACTTAAACAATATACTTAATAATGCTTCGTTCCTCACACTTCAAAGTTGTTTTACCTAGCCATAGCTTGACATACTTACATTCAAATTTAACCAGTGCTTCTACGAGGTACGGGGTGTAGCACTGAAAGTGCGGGGTGTAACAGCTTCAGTCCTTGAGACACTCCTCAGTCCTCCGTGATACCATCGTGGTACATAAATACACTGAGATGGTATCGTGGAGGATTGCTTCAGTCCTTCAATGAGACACTCCTCAGTCCTCCGTGATACCATCATGGTACATAAATATACCGACGGGTATCATGGAGGACTTCGGGGATCCTTTTTCTTAGTCCTCCATGATACTGATATATAAATATACTGCGATGGTATCATGAAGGAAGGGTTTTTGGGCGAGGGGGTACTGTGTAAATATTTTTCGGCCAGTTGGTAAGAAGCAAAACTAGTTTAGGAGGGGGCATGGGTTGGTAAATATTTTACATTTTAGAGGTAGTTTGTGCTGTTTTCCCAAAATTAAAGAGCATCCCATTTGAAGGGAAAACCGTGCAATTTCTTCATTAATTTTTGGCAGAGTTGGAGAATAACTAATATATTAATTTAGCCCATTTTGACTCACTCATATTCAGTTCAAACCGCTCGTTTGTCACCCCTACTTTTAGCACATAAAACTTCACGGTGTGCTCTATTTGGACATTGTCAGTACTTGTACCCAATTTTTTTAAAACTATTTAACTTGTACTCAATTTTGGCAAACATTAGATCAAGCACGCACTGCTTCCTCACCATATGAAAAGCGAGTTTAAATGAAGTGGTCTCGTTGGAAAAGGTTGAAAATATTGGAAAATAATCACTTTTGGAAAGTGATTTGTTAGATTTGTTATTGTTTTGACAAATTAATGATTGAGGTTCGTTTTTATAATTTTAGAACTTATGTTTCTAATTTGAGCTCATTTGGAGTATATTTAGGCATAGAATCGTGTGTCGGATTGTTGAATCTGAAAAACAAATAAATTGTTGTTTCTTAGCAAAAATTTGTTCACATGGTCAACTTCATGTATCAATGGTTAAACTTCAGCCATATGTCGTTGAAGCTTAGATAAAAATGGGTGAACTTTAGGTAAAATATTTGAATTTTACCCAGTTCAAATTTCGGATATTTTGTGGCAAGCTTAAATTCAACCATCACATATCTGAAATAACTCCAAAGTAGATAAACTTATAAAATTTTATAAACTTAGGAAATGACTTAAATAGTTGCTCCAAAATCAGCTGTCTTTGCACTTAACTCATGAATTAGCACTCAGGGAAAGATCTTATAGTGGCCCAAATTAAAGAAATCTTCTCAACATCATCTATAACTGTGACTGCTAATAAATTTTAGTTTGTCATATGCAAACTGACATAATCCCATTTGTCTGTTCTCATATTATTTACACCTCATGTATGACCAAAAGATGGGTTAAAACTAGATAGATTCTCATCATCATAATCCAAAATCCACTTTTCTCCTATATGTAAAGTATAAAGCACTTTGTATTTTAGCATACATGTTATAGATGCTTACTTAAGATAGGATGAAACGCATGGTTTCTTTCAAGTCAACCTCATTTGTTTACCTCTATTTTTTAGTGAAAACTGTGGAAGACTAGTAGACTGACTATATGGCCGAAACTCTAGCACCTATGAAATTGCACGCCTAAATCTCAATGAGGTTTAGATAATAATTGGGTCGCAAAATTGTCCCAGTACCTTGTTGAGGTGTGACACAGATTGAATCATTATCTCATGAATGTCCATTGGAATATAGTACTACCAATTTTTGCATCTCATTATTTGTAGTAGGGCTTGTTCCATCAGTTTGGAGAATAGTTTTACAACCTCCCTACCCAATTAATTAGTCCGGTTGGAAATTTTACTACATGTTTACTCATATTGTTCTGCCAAATTGATTTCATTTGCAGCATTTGAAGCATGAGACAGCTAACATGGCGAAGAAGATAGAGATCCTTGAAGCTTCCAAACGGTTCTCCTCTTACTTAATTGTCACTTCTCTCCCTTCCATATATAGTTCTTCAATTTACTTCTTTAATTTCTTCAAACCTATGTTGCTCGGACTCTCTAAAAATGTCGCTAGTTGCGTGTTGGATCCTTTAAAAATAATGCATTTTTGGAGGATCCAAAGAGAGGTTTCGCCCTTTCCGGCTCTTCTCCTCCATGCGTCACAGCTTCAATTGCCGAGTATGATTAGAAGCGGCGACATTTTTGGAGAGTATGAGCGACACATCTTCAAACTACTTGAGATTTTCACTCAAATTTTGAATTGCATGCAAATTTCTTTAGGAAGATGATGGGCCAAGGTTTAGGGTCATGTTCAATGGATGAACTACAAGAGATTGACAACAAGCTCGAGAGGAGCCTCAGAAACATCAAGGCCAGAAAGGTATGTATCAATCTTCTACATAATTCCTTTTCCTTCCTTATTTCTTGTTTACAATACAGTCAGTAACTTATAATATTCTGGCATAAAATAACTATTAGTTTTATCCAAAATAATCATTAACCAGATCCTTCTTTTGCCATTTTCTAGGTTCAATTGTTCAAAGATGAAATAGAACGCCTAGAAGCCAGGGTATGATCATGAACAGCTAATTAATGCATTTTCGCTATTTTACTAATTGGTAATTAATTGTTCTCTGAACTTAATGCATTTTTTTCCCTTCGTTCAGGAGAGGTTATTGCTCGAACAAAATGCAAGTTTACGTGAAAAGGTGAACTCTCTGATATTTGCTATTTGATTAATACCATGTGAATAGGACCACATCAAATTCTTGTGACAAATCCGTAAATTGTAGTTCAATTGTCATCCCACTGGAAAAAGCTAGTTTTAAGTTTGCTAGGGTAGAAGGCTAGTAGGTAGTAGAGTCTTGTCTCGTTTATCCTCTCATACTAGTAGTCGTAGTATTAATCATGTAGTTTCTTGTCCTTCGATGTCTGTTATTATTTGTTGTTTCTTGTACTTCTTGTAGTTATTGTTCCTTTTTTCAAGTGCTTTGACATAGCTTCTTCACTTCTGTTATTTCATTCTCTGACCTATTTTGAGTTGCTTTTCTGGAGCCGAGGGTCTATCAGAAACTACCTCTCTACCTCTCAAGGTAGGGGTAAGGTCTGAATACACTCTACCCTCCCAAGACCCCACTTGTGGGACTATACTGGGTATGTTGTTATATTATAGTTGATCATGTGGTTAAATTAAGAGGTGGTTTTTCAAAATTTTGTGTTAGAAGGCATCGTGTCTTGATTGTTTCTTATTTTGGTAAGACCAAGTTATAATATCAAATCTCTTTGTAACTAAATGATAAGACTGCGATTGTTTTTCTGAAATTTCCCTCGCCATTTGTGGAATTATACTAGGGTTTAAGCATATTTTCATTATCTTATAGGTTATTCAAACTATTCTTTTTGTTATGCTAATAGTTGGTACATGCTTTCATTTTCACATTCGAAAAAATCATTTCTCAACTCAGTGCGGGCATAGGCCAACGCTACTAGCGCCAACATCAGTAGCAGTACCAGCACCACCACCAACACCACCAGCTCAAGTGAAAGAAATGGGAAATTGTAGCCAAAGTACACAGAGTTGGGAGGTAGAGACTGAATTGTCTATGGGCCTTCCTGAAATGCGCTGCTCATAGCAGCTAGGACTTATTCATATTTCGTTTTACATATATAATTTATAGCTTTCCTTAATAGTTTAGATCAAGTGGATAGCATTGCTCAATTGTTTACAAGCATAAGGAGCTGCAAATTCAATAAATAAAACCTTCTAATAAGAGCGCAATGTTTGCCTTTATTTTGTAACCTTTTGTTATGTAGCCAAGTGTATCTATATTTCCCAGAACAAAAGTTATGGAGAAGCCTGATTTGAGTTGCATGTTTTTACCATATGCTTCCTTTTTTACATTCTAAACAGTTCGATTGTTTTGTAGTGTTTTATAAATTTGTTTTTAATTTTGTGGCTCTTTGACAAGAAATCTTTATGAGTTCTTGCAGTGACCTCAAAGTTAATATGCAACAATAATTGAGTTCACAATCAAATATTTATGAATATTTGATGAATTTCTTAATACATAAACAAGGTATGAACACAATCTAAAGGTTCACGTGAATCCACAACATCCAATGTAGATCCGTCCTCTGAAGAGATTTGAAAATAACATCCCTAGTAAGGCTCATTTGTGTAATCAGAATTGGGTCATTTGCACGTTTTCCCCCTATTTTGTGCTGGTCTTTAGTTTTTGTCCCTCAAAGGCAAATAACTTTTTCACGGGACATACGTTTATATTTTCGCATCATAATATCTCACAAGTTATACACCGCATGACTATTGCCGTTAAAGAATTTATGTCTGACTAAACATAAGTTCGATTTTAAAGGGAAAAAAATTAAAGACCAGCCCATTTGAAGGACTAAAGTTAAAGACCTGCCCATTTGAAGGCTAAACCATGCAATTTGTTCAGAGTCAATTCCTCATGGGCAATTCGCAGGAATGCCCTTCCTCATGGGCAATTCGCAGGAATGCCCCTTATTCGGGGTGGTCTTTAATTTTAGTCCCTCAAATTGCTAGTCTTTAATTTTTGCTCTTCGCCTAGAATATCCTAAGGTTCTGGGTTCGAACCTCGGCTCAGGCATAAAAAAAAAAAAATCTTAAGGTAAGGCGTTTGGAAAAGTCTGTCATATGCGGCATAGGTTGCCTTAAGGCATAATTAAAGTTATGCCGGATCCGGCAGAGGTTGCCTTATAAGGCAGACTTTTAGTTATGCCAAGGCAACCTCTGCCGGAGACGGCATAGGTTGTCTTAAGGCATAACTAAAGTTATGCCGGATCCGGCATAGGTTGCCTTATAAGGCAGACTTTTAGTTATGCCTTAAGGCAACCTATGCCGGATCTGGAATAACTTTAGATATGGCTTAAGGGCACTTTTCCTAGAGCCTTGCCTTGGGATTTTTTTTTTTTTTTTGACTGAGCATGGGTTCGAACCCAGAACCTCGAGGTATTTTCGGCCATTTTTTTAAGCAAAGGGCAAAAATTAAAGACCAGTAATTTGAGGGACAAAAATTAAAGACCACCCCAAAAGAAGGACAATCCGCGCAAAAAAATGATTCCTCATATGACCCCTGAACTTAAAATAACCTAGTAAAGTCATGTATCTTTTTTTTGTTCCTCATATAGTCATTCAAGTTTATGCATTTGCCTTCGAAAGTAACAAGGGTCAAAAGTCATTTTAAAAATAAAAGAAAAAGGGTCAAAGTAGTCCCTTAAGTTTGAATTTTCAATTAAAAATAGTCCTTATTCTTAAACATCGAACAATAATAGTCCTCCAACTCTTTTTCACTTTCTTTCTTCGTAAATTAGACTGCGTTCGTCCTATAGGTAAGTTCATAATATATTAAAAAAAATTATCATAATGTCCAAAAGTAAAAAGAAATGAAGAGTGTTAACGTAGAGGGTAAAATAAGTACTAAATATTTTAAATGAGATAAAGGGAAGGAAAAACTATTGTCCTAAATTGAGAGAGATGTATTTTTTTAGCAGGGCTGGAGGGGGAAAATAATTTTCACTCAAACAATATTACAAGATTGGCAAAAATAATATATGAAAACTTTCAAAAAAAAAATAATAATAAAAAAAAAATAAAAAAAACAGTACACAACGATGATATAGAATCTCCTCATTTTACGCGATGTCGAATGATTTATATTATTATAATGATTTCCTTCAATATGTACCTATGTTTTGATTAATCTTTACATATGAAATTTTTCCTAATAGGACCTAGTTTGTTTTGTTTGAAGGAATTCATCGTCCTCCTTATTAATTATGAATTTCCAGGCAATACTTTCTACCGTAGAGGAAACTAACAACTAATTTAAACTATTTTATCAAAATAAAGGTTACTCACAAAATGAATAAATAGAAACCATTATTTTATTGTTGAACTCCTAAGTTTCCAAGCAAATAGAGTACATATAAGCTATTTCATATTCTTTTTTTAGCAGTGATAAAATGAATTTTTTTTTTCATTTCTAAAGTTATCAGTCATAATGTTTTATGTGTTTCGTTACTTTCAATACCACAGTTAGAGTTTTACTAAAAATAGTACTATTTTTTATCATTAAAAGGTTGTTAGTGTTTTATGTTAAAGAATAAGGACTATTTTAATTGAAAATTCAAACTTAAGGACTACTTTGACCCTTTTTCTTTTATTTTTAATAAAGTAATTTTTAGCCCTTATTACTTTGTCAGGCAAATGTATAAACTTCGATGACCATATGAGGAACCAAAAAAAATGATAAATGACTTTACTAGATAATTTACTTAAGTTGAGTGACCATTTGAGGAATTGACTCATTTGTTCATCAGAATTCAACTGGTCAAGTATTATCAGAATAATGAACCCAAAACAACTGGATTTACAATACAGTGGCCCATAATGAATTCTTAATAGGAATTTTTACTTGGCATAGTTAGCTCTAAGAGGTATTTATGATTAGTAACACTATTTAATTTAATTAATTTTCATAGCTACAATGAGTTTTCAATTTACCTATCATAGTTATACCAAATACATTAGGTTTTATGGCTTATTTCTCCCTCACCCCTCTTTTTTTTTTCCCTCTCTCTGGTGCCTCTCTCCGGCCAAATCTGGTTAGATCTGCCTCCGCCTCTTCCTCCTCCACGACGACACCACCAAATCTAAGAAATGCCACTGTCGCTGGCCAGATCTGTTCTCTCTGGAGAGACGTCGGAGTGAATGGGATGTGGTGAGGTTTTGGGATAAGAGTTTCCAGATCGCCATGGCTGTGTGGTTTGTGGATTTGGCTAGGGTTTGTTTGTGGTTCCTATATAGGGAAAGATGGAAATGGAAACGAAGCTCTAGAAAATCAGATGTGGGAACGAAGCTCTAGAAAATCAGATGTGGGAACGAAGCTCTAGAAAACCAGATGAAGGACAATCCACAACCACACTGCCTCCTCCTCTTCCTTCTTCACTGCTTTTCATGTTGGAAAATTATTGTTTGTATACAATTTTTACGAGTAAATACAATGTATTTATTCGGCGGTATGTAGTTAGCTATGGTAACGTCCAAATCCACTCCTCAAAGAGAGTGTACACGGTCGTATGCAATATAATTTACCCAACTATGAGTCGGGGTCGATCCCACAGAGAATAATATACTAGGCGATTTAAACAAGTAAGGAATTACCACTTTCTACGCTAAGCTAAACACTTGATAATATTTTGGTTTTTGAGAAAATTATACCTAATGCGAAATTATAAACTAATCTAGAAAGCAAATAAAATGATCAATGGCCACAAGCATGGATACAAGGAACTCTCAAGTAACGATCTAATATATTTTATGATTTTACAACTAAGAGCGGGTTTATGTTAATAGATAATGATTTCTAAAATCTCATTGAAAGCCTTCCAACCAAATCAATGAATTTCACTCTAAGCTTTTCCAAGCCTTAGAGTGTGATATTAGGCACAATCAATTTAACCTCAAGTAACTATCCTCTTCCGAGCTCAAGTTATTAGATGAACTTAATGACCCAAATTCTTGTCAATTAATCTTTCCCAACCTAGATTTCCTCTTCCGAGCTCAATCAAAGTAAATGAACGAGTCTTAGGGTTAGCTACTCCCTTAAGAATCATTCAAAACGAGATTAATTAAAGAAACAAAGACCCATTTCATTAGAAATAAAAATCATTTAATACATAAGCATAACAAGAGATTTAATGTCATGACCCGCCTAGAGGGCCGTGACGGGTACCCAAAACTGGCTACCGAGCACCGCACATCATGCTACTATTGTCTTGATCTGCTCACATATCCATTCCATAAAACATGTACTCATGCATACATAGGCCCTTACAGCAACAAAAGAATAATGTACTGAATATACATCGAGGGACACTTGACAACTGCTACCCACATACAAGTATCTACGAGCCTCTAACTGAAACTCTGAGGTCATGACGATGGGAAAGGACCCCATCATATCCAAATATGTACACAAAAGAATATATCAAAGACGGCACCTCCGGCTATGGAAGTGCTCCTGGTACAAAGCCGGTCCGACTCCTAGGAGGTGGGTCGTCTCCCTGTTTACCTGTGGGCATGAGCACAACATCCAAAAGGAAAGGATGTCAGTACGAACAATGTACCGAGTATGTAAGGCATATATCATAAAGTAACGGAAGCACAAGAAGACAAAACAAAGACGAAAAGATAGTTGGTAACTGCTTGCCTCTTAAGGCGGAGCCATGCATGCATACGCGTAACATATCATATCATGTATTGCTGCGAAACGTGCAGCCCGATCCATATATTGCCGTGGAACGTACGGCCCGATCCATTATCCATATAGCCCGCGTCCGGGCATCCCGCGTCCGGGATGATATCATAATAGGCCAGCTGATCAGGTGGCTGTGCATCTATAGCATATATATAATATACGTAGCATGCATGAGAGCCCAAATAAAAGTGCGCCCTCTCGGAGTGACATAAGGTCGTAAACCTCCGAGTGCATTATGACATCATCATCATTAGATCGTGTCTGGGTGATCCATGACGTAACCTACGGCCATATGTAATATAGCTCAGACGTAAGCTGAAGCCATATGCTTTATAGCCTGGGGCCATATGTAATATAGCTCACTTAGACACGAGAAGTGGACATATGCTTTATAGCCCACTCAGTTGCGTCAGGAAGTCATTTAGAATGTTAAGCTTGAAAATCTTTCAAATTGGAGCCATTGTAAGATTCTTTAGGAACTATAAGCTTTTGGCATTTCTGGGAGTAAAAATATAGAGAATAACATATACAAAATCAACATATAGGGGTCATGCCTTTGAAATAAGAAAGGGGATAGCCTCACATACCTTTGTGTCTCCTTAACGACGTCGACTAAAAGCTCTCCTTCCGACTTTCGATTCTACATATAAGAGGGTTCGTACGAAGGTTAGATTGTTGAGGGCATACTTACGTTTAAACTAAAGCGGATAAAGCTAACGAAAATTGGGCAGCATTTCGTTTGTTTCGACAACTTTTCCTCATATAACCAAACAGCTCCCAAACAACACAACAACATCCATAATATCATAATACGCAAATTTCCCTCAAGTTAACATTATTCAATCTCTAAACTCATTTCCTGAATCCTCCATAACCATAACTAGAATACCACTTCATACTTGTTTATAATTCCAGTTCTTCAACTACTCAACACTCTTACTATCATGAAATAATTATAATACTCACCTTGATTACGTAAAGATGATCTTTAGATAAAAATACTCCGCTTGAGAAAAACTCCACTTGACTACCAAGGTTTCCAACTCCAATCAACCTTTAGGAAGCATCTACACCCTTGATTCTACCAACTTTTGATGTTTAATCTTTGGTTTTCCCCTTCTTGAATATGTATTAAGGTGTTAGGAAGAGAGTTCTAGAGGTTTTTGGAAGTTTGGAAAGGCGAAGAATGAGAAAAAGAAGAGGAAACCGTGTATATATCAAAACATAATTCGGACCCGACCCGGAATATACGGTACAATATACGGTCCGTACAATTTATACGGTCCGTATATTGGACCGTATGTTCCTTCCAGAATCTCCAGAAATTTCACCCTTCACTGGAAGGGTTCTACGGCCAGATATACGGGCCGTATAAAATATACGGTCCGTACATTGGACCGTATAATCCCCGCTTTTTTCCGATTTCGTTCTCGTTGCTTCGTTCGATCTCAAATCCTTATGGAACTTTCTTGGTACTCATGCAACACCTCCTTAATGATCTAACGGACATTATAACTCGTCCTTAAATCCTTGCTAGACATTCCTTAGCTCGACACCCATGAAATCCTTCCCAAACGTAACTTATACTTCACTTTCATGACGAGCCTAGTTTCGCCAAGTCCGATAACCTAAGAATCTTATCATATATACATTAAGGTTGCCAATCACCCTCTTGTAGTCGTGAAGGTCTCGTGTCCGCCTTGACCGACGTTAGTCCATTCACGACACAACGTCACGAAATTACCGAGGTGTAACATTCTCCCCCCCTTAAGAACATTCGTCCTCGAATGTTAACTTCTCGGGAATCCTGCGAAAATTTCGCCAGAGTTTCCCCTGTAATTTGGCACTACCATCCTGTCACAGCAACCCAAAATAACATCGCCACACAGGGCTACAACATCAATAATAAGAAATATGGCCACACACGACCTGGAAGCAATAAAGTAGAACATTCCATACCTGGGGGCATTGATGTTTCACCTTGGGTCTCCGTAGGGGTGGAAATAGATGCGGATATTTGATTTTCATAGCTTCTTCTGCCTCCCAAGTCATCTCCTCCTTATTATCATTCCTCCATAAGACTTTGACCGAAGCGACCTCTTTATTTCTGAGCTTCCGTACTTGCCTATCCAGGATAGCGACAGGAACTTCTTCATAGGTCAGTTTTTCAGTGACTTGAATGTCGCTTGCAGGCACTATTTTGGTTGGATCCCCAACGCATTTACGAAGCATCGATACATGGAAGGTTGAGTGAACCGAATTCAGCTCTGAGGGTAAGTCCAGCTCGTAAGCTACTTGGCCCACTCTGCGTACGATCTTGTAGGGCCCAATATATCGAGGACTAAGCTTACCCTTTTTACCAAATCTCATTATTCCCTTCATTGGCGATACCTTCAAGAATACCCAGTCATTCACCTGAAATTCCAAATTTCTACGGCGCTTGTCGGCATAAGATTTTTGGCGACTTTGAGCTGTTACCAACCGGTCTCGGATAAGCTTAATCTTCTCAACCGCTTGTTGGATCAATTCTGGGCCTATTAGTTGTGTCTCTCCCACTTCGAACCATCCAATAGGCGACCTACACTTCCTCCCATATAAGGCCTCGTAAGGAGCCATCTGAATACTGGCATGATAACTGTTGTTATAGGCAAATTCAATAAGTGGCAAATGATCCTCCCAATTCCCGCCAAAGTCTAACGCACAAGCTCGCAACATGTCTTCTAAGGTCTGAATAGTGCGTTCAGCTTGTCCATCAGTCTGTGGATGGAATGCGCATCGAATTTCACTTCGAGTACCCAATCCTTCTTGAAAGGATCTCCGAATTTAGCCGTAAATTGTGCTCTCGTCGTTGATAATAGATATGGGAATGCCATGAAGCCGCACTATCTCCTTGAGGTACAATCTAGCATAGTCTTCTGCTGAATATGTAGATCTGACCGGGAGAAAATGTGCTGATTTTGTGAGCCTGTCAACAATCACCCAAATGGAGTCGTACTTATGCCGAGAACGAGGTAATCCAACAACAAAATCCATGTTGATCGCCTCCCATTTCCAGGTTGGAATTTCTATTTCCTGTAAGAGTCCTGCTGGTTTCTGATGTTCGATTTTCACCTGCTGGCAGTTTGGACATTGAGCCACAAACTCGGCTATATCTCTCTTCATTCCTTCCCACCAATACATTAGTTTGAGATCATGGTACATCTTTGTCGCTCCCGGATGAATGGAATAACGAGAATAATGAGCTTCTTCCAGAATCCGACGACGAAGTCCCGCAATATCCGGAACACATAACCTGTTTTGATACCTGAGAACCCCATCTACATAGACTTCAAATGGTGACCCTTCCTTTGGGAATTGCACACCCTTATAATACTTCAATTTGGGATCCTCGTATTGACGCTCTTTTATTTCTGTGTCCAAGGATGAAACAGCTGGGTTAAGCACATTAACTCCGGTATCGCCCGATTCCATTAAACGAACTCCCAAACTAGCCAGCTGGTGAAGTTCACGAGCTAATTCCTTCCTTTCTGGCGGAACATCACTTTGACTACCCATGGATTTACGGCTGAGAGCATCAGCTACCACATTTGCTTTACCAGGATGGTATAGAATATTTACGTCATAATCCTTCAACAGCTCTAACCATCGCCTTTGACGCAGGTTCAGTTCCTTCTGCTTAAAGATATATTGGAGACTCTTGTGATCTGTGTAGATGTCCACGTGGACGCCGTACAAATAATGCCTCCATATTTTCAGAGCGTGAATAACTGCAGCTAATTCAAGGTCGTGAGTCGGATAATTCTTCTCATGCTTTCGCAGTTGCCTGGAGGCATAGGCAATGACCTTGCCGTGCTGCATCAATACACAGCTGTACCTAACCCGACACCCGAGGCATCACAATACACCACATAACCTTCGATCCTTCGGAAGTGTCGGACCGGGCTAAAGTCAACTGTCTTTCGGCCTCTTGAAACTCCGCTCACAAGCATCTGTCCATTGAAATTTAGCAGCTTTCTGTGTTAGCTTCGTCAATGGTGCCGAAATAGAGGAAAATCCTTCCACAAATCTCCTGTAATACCCGGCTAGACCCAGGAAGCTACGGACTTCTGTGGGTGTTGTAGGCCTTAGCCAAGTTTTCACAGCTTCAATCTTTTGGGTATCAACCCGAATACCATCGGCTGAGATGATATGGCCCAGAAAAGTCACGTAGTTCAACCGTAATTCACATTTTGAAAATTTAGCATACAATTGGCGAACTCGGAGAATTCCAAGAACAGTACGCAAATGTTCTGCATGTTCTCCTTCAGATTTGGAGTATACCAGAATATCATCGATGAACACAATTATAAACAAATCAAGGAATGTCCTAAACACATCATTCATCAGGTTCATAAACACTGCTGGAGCATTAGTCAAACCAAACGACATCACCCAAAATTCATAATGACCATATCTGGTCCTAAAAGCCATCTTTGGAATATCTTCTTTTCTGACTCTCACTTGATGGCATCCCGACCTCAGAACTATCTTGGAAAACCACTTAGCTCCTTGCAATTGATCGAATAAATCGTCAATTCTCGGAAGTGGATACTTATTCTTTATTGTCACTTTGTTCAGCTGCCTATAATCGATACACATCCGCAGGGATCCATCCTTCTTCCTTACGAATAAAATAAAGTGCTCCCATGCCGATGGTCGGGCCTAATAAATCCCTTCTCGAGTAAATCTTTCACCGTGCTTTTAATTCCTTCGATTCTGCCACAGAGCCATTCGTAAGGAGGGATAGATATTGGCTCGATTGTCCGCAATACATCGATAGTGAATTCAATCTCCCGTTCGGTGGAAGGCCCGGAAGCTCGTCCGGAAATACATCCGGAAACTCGTTCACCCACCGGACGGATCGAGAGTCGGCGCTTTGCTTCCGTATCATGGACTCGAATTAAATGATAAATATAGCCTTTGGCAATCATCTTCCTTGCCTTAAGATAGAGATAAACCCGCTTGGAGATGCGGTGTTACCCTTCCACTCTAGAACCGGTTCTCCGGGAATTAAACCGGACCACTTTGGCCCTACGGTTACATTTGCATAACAAGAAGCAAACGGTCCATGCCCATAATAACGTCGAAGTCCAGCATTTCCAGTTCAATCAAATCAGCTACGGTGTGTCGACCACCCACTACAACTATACAGCCCCTATAGATTTGCTTGGCTAGTACTGGGTCACCAACTGGGGTGGACACTTCAAAAGGTTTGATTGGCTCGGGTGTTATCCCGATACGACCGGCAATGTAAGGAGTAATATATGACAAGGTAGAGCCCGGATCAATTAGTGCATAAACATCATAAGAACATCGTCAATATACCCGTCACCACGTCGGGGGAGGTTCCAAATCTTGCCGTCGGTCAATGCATAAATACGGTTCCGGGGACCTTCGAACTAGTAGGCTCCTCTCTCGCCTCTCGCCACGCCCCCCCGCCGGAACCTCGAGAAACCCGCCCCTACGGGCTCACCGACGACGAAGAACTCCGGCGACCGAACTCCGTAGGGCCGGGCCTCATCTCTCGGCCGCTCCTCACCGGACACTCGCGCATAATGTGGCCAACCCGACCACGGTGCATAACAAGCATCCGAGCTCCCGACACCGCCCCGACGTAACTTCTGCCGCACCGACCGCACCGTGGTACCGGCGGTCTCTCCGACTAGACTCGCCACGACATCGGGACCCGAAGCTCCCGAGCCCCGACTGGCCCGGAAACAAGTAGGACGATCAAACTTTCGCCCCACAAATCGAGGAGGTGCACTAGATGCGCATCGGCGTAGAATGTCCGGAATACCGCGCCCCGGCCTCCTCTGTACTCGCTGCTAGCACCCGCAGATCTAGTCCTTTTACCATGTCCCCTGTCCCTAGCTCGATCTCCCCTCGGCGGCTGCTGTTGTTCTTCCAGGTTCTGAGCATGCGCGTGAATGCGCGAAATATCCATTCCTTCTAGTAACAGGCTGTCAAGCAATCCTTAAATAAGTGTGGCCCCAAGCCTCTCACAAACCGGTGTATCCGGTCTCCCATATCTACTACCATGGCCGGAGCATATCTAGCCAATGAATTGAATCGGAGACTATATTCCCGGGCACTCATATTTTCTTGCTTGAGATTCAAGAATCTATCTGCGCGAGCCCGACGAACCTCAGGGGGCAAATAATGCCGAATAAACGCATCCACGAACTCTTGCCATTTTGGGGGAGGTGCATTTTCCCCTCTTGAAGAAATTCAATTATTATACCATAAAACAGCTACGTCCCGGAGTCTATACGAAGCCAACTCCACGGACTCGCATCGAAGCATGGATAATCCTCAACGTCCTCAATATCTCATCGATAGCCCGCGGTCTTCATCCGGTTTCGACCCGAAGAATTCTGGAGGATTTAAACTTATAAAATCACGGGCCCGGGCACTGGTCGCCCTATCACTTGAACCCACACTCTGCCGCTGAGCCTGCGCGGTAACTAATTGAGTCAGCAACTGAACAGCATCCCGTAAGTCCTGATCTGGAGCACAGGGAGGAGCCGGAGCTCCTCTGGCGCTCCTCACCGCTAGAGGAATAGGAGTGGAGGAACAGATGCGAGGGACCGGCACTCTCCGCCTCGCCATGTCCCGAGTCGACCGTGGAGGCTCTCGACCGGTGCCTTCCCCCGGCAACTAATATGGTGCGGATTTTCTTCCTTCTCGTCGGCATCGCGAAATCATAACGCACGCTAGAATAGGGAAACCTTACATTATGGCTCTATCGCACGATCTATAAAAAGAAGGACGGTTATTATTCCTAGATGTCCCGCAACCTCTCGTTTATAAGTGTGGCGCGCTTCACACCCATAAACAAGACTCTACCGGACACGGCTCGTAGACACATCCTAAGACGAACTGCTCTGATACCACTTTTGTCACGACCCGCCTAGAGGGCCGTGACGGGTACCCGGAACTAGCTACCGAGCACCACACATCATGCTACTATTGTCTTGATCTGCTCACATATCCATTCCATAAAACATGTACTCATGCATACATAGGCCCTTACGGCAACAAAAGAATAATGTACTGAATATACATCGAGGGACACTTGACAACTGCTACCCACATACAAGTATCTACGAGCCTCTAACTGAAACTCTGAGGTCATGACGATGGGACAGGACCCCATCATATCCAAATATGTACACAAAAGAATACATAAAAGACGGCACCTCCGGTCTATGGAAGTGCTGCGGTACAAGCCGGTCCGACTCCTAAGGCCGGGTCATCTCCCCGCTACTCGCGGGCATGAGCACAACATCCAAAAGGAAAGGATGTCAGTACGAACAATGTACCGAGTATGTAAGGCATATATCATAAAGTAACGGTAGCACAAGAAAGCAAAACAAAGATGAAAAGATAGTCAAAATCGCTTGCCTCTTAAGGCGGAGCTACATGACATGCATACGCGTAACATATCATATCATGTATTGTCGGAACGTGCAGCCCCGATCCATATATTGCCGTGGAACGTACGTCCTGATCCATTATCCATATAGCCCGCGCCCGGGCATCCCGCATCCGGGATGATATCATAATAGGCCAGCTGATCAGGTGGCTGTGCATCTATAGCATATATATAATATATGTAGCATGCATGAGAGCCCAAATAAAAGCGCGCCCTCTCGGAGTGACATAAGGTCGTAAACCTCCGAGTGCATTATGACATCATCATCATTAGATCGTGTCTGGGTGATCCATGACGTAACCTACGGCCATATGTAATATAGCTCAGACGTAAGCTGAAGCCATATGCTTTATAGCTTGGGGCCATATGTAATATAGCTCACTTAGACACGAGCAGTGGCCATATGCTTTATAGCCCACCTCGCTTGCGTCGTGAAGTCATTTAGAATGTTAAGCTTGAAAATCTTTCAAATTGGAGCCATTGGAAGATTCTTTAGGAACTATAAGCTTTTGGCATTTCTGGGAGTAAAAATATAGAGAATAACATATACAAAATCAACATATAGGGGTCATGCCTTTGAAAGAATAAGGGGATAGCCTCACATACCTTTGTATCTCCTTAACGACGTCGACTAAAAGCTCTCCTTCCGACTTACAATTCTACATATAAGAGGGTTCGTACGAAGGTTAGATTGTTGAGGGCATACTTACGTTTAAACTAAAGTGGATAAAGCTAACGAAAATTCAAAAGATTTCGTTTGTTTCGACAACTTTTCCTCATATAACCAAACAGCTCTCAAACAATACAACAACATCCATAATATCATAATACGCAAATTTCCCTCAAGTTAACATTATTCAATCTCTAAACACATTTCCGGAATCCTCCATAACCATAACTAGAATACCACTTCATACTTGTTTATAATTCCAGTTCTTCAACTACTCAACACCCTTACTATCATGAAATAATTATAATACTCACCTTGATTACGTAAAGATGATCTTTAGATAAAAATACACCGCTTGAGAAGAACTCCACTTGACTACCAAGGAGGTTTCCAACTCCTATCAACCTTTAGGAAGCATCTACACCCTTGATTCTACCAACTTTTGATGTTTAATCTTCATTTTCCCCTTCTTGAATATGTATTAAGGTGTTGGGAAGAGAGTTCTAGAGGTTTTTGGAAGTTTGGAAAGGTGAAGAATGAGAAAAAGAAGAGGAAACCATGTATATATCAAAACATAATTCGGACCCGACCCGGAATATACGGTCCGTACAATTTATACGGTCCGTATATTGGACCGTATGTTCCTTTCAGAATCTCCAGAAATCTCACCCTTTATTGGAAGGGTTCTACGGCCAGATATACGGGCCGTATAAAATATACGGTCCGTACATTGGACCATATAATCCCCAGTTTTCCGATTTCGTTCTCGTTGCTTCGTTCGATCTCAAATCCTTATGGAACTTTCTTGTTACTTGTGCAACACCTCCTTAACGATCTAACGGACATTATAACTCGTCCTTAAATCCTTGCTAGACATTCCTTAGCTCGACACCCATGAAATCCTTCCCAAACGTAACTTATACTTCACTTTCATGACGAGCCTAGTTTCACCAAGTCCGATAACCTAAGAATCTTATCGTATATACATTAAGGTTGCCAATCACCCTCTTGTAGTCGTGAAGGTCTCGTGTCCGCCTTGACCGACGTTAGTCCATTCACGAAACAACGTCACAAAATTACCGAGGTGTAACATTTAATCTAACACTTGATAATGAATAATATCATAAACAAGATTCAAGTGAAAGAAGAAAATACTACACACTTAAATATTCAATACAAAACAAGGAATTGAAGAAAGGTTTAAGAAATATCTCATTAAAGTGCTCCAATCTTCTCCTCCAATGGTGTAGATGAAACCTTAGCTCTCCAAGCTTGTATGAAATGGCCAAAGATGAATATAATTGCTCCCTTGTCTTCCTTTTGTAGTTCCTAACTTTTTCCAAGTCCAAAACTAACAAAATAAGCCCCAAATTTTCAGATTTGCAAATCTGTCATGTTTTTGCAAAACTGTGCGTTTTTTTGTCCAATTTTGCCTTTTTTTGACTTTATTTTCGTTTGGTTTCTTCCGATCACTTCTAAATCACATAAACCTATAAAATGGAAGTAAACGACATTAAATGCACTATTTTCTCAATCAAAACATAGCAACAATCAAAGATTAAAAAAGAAATAAGATGGTAAAATATCAATTTATCAAGCTACCTCCGGTCAAAGTTACAGGACTTGTATGTAGTCATGCTTTGTATCCTCTCCGTCATCTCTCTATTTGAGATAAACACATTTTTGTATACTTCACCGCGTGTATTTAACTGTATTTTTGTTGTTTGAATATAATTTTTTCGATTAAATACAGTGTATTTTGTATTCACCAGAGATCCGACCAAATTTGATTGTATTCTTCATATTTTAAATACAGTGTATTTTGTATTTTTGCTAGAGATTTGACCGGATTTGACTGTATTCTTCATTTCGTCATTTTCTTTAGTGTAAATACATTCAACCTTGCGACGTTCGGCAGTGACCTTGCTGATCGGAGCTCGAATACATTCATATACAACCAAAAACAAAAGGATAGATCAATATATAAATACACTAATATACACAGCTTCATCGTGTATTTAAATGCCTTTGGAATACAATTATTTTGAATACACATGTATTCAAAGAAATTAAGATTGCATGTATTCAAATACACACGACATCAAATAAGGTTGGATACAACTGAACAGTGTATTCAAATACACTTAAAAAAAAAACTGAATAGTGTACTTAAATACACTCAAATACAATGAATTGTCCTAAACTAGCTACGAAATGTAAATACATAAAATATAGGTATGAATTGTTAAAAGCTCTTAAAAGTAGTGATTTATATAAGTTACCTTCTTAATATGTTCATGCCCAAAGACCAGTAACCGATCTAATGTTCACCTATGCAACAATACATAGGGACATATGCCAACGAACTTGTCATGATAATTACAGACAGATATGCCAAAAAGAAGCTCCTTCAATCAATTTTGTGATAGCTGAATTAATAATAACATGCTAAATAACGGTTTCCCTTGGAATGTATTTGCACTTTGCTTTCATTGAAGGGCTTTATTTTTACATTTGATGTCACGTGGGTTATAGTTTGAAATGAGATGGCTGGCCCAACATGCGATCCAAATTACACTGGCTGGGGCCCGTTCACAGAGTAACAACAACCCCACCCCCCACCCTCGCCCGGGCAACCACCCCACCACAACAAACCCCCAATTTATATAATTTTTAGCACTTTAACTTATTGTACTATTGTACTTTTTACGAAACCATTGGAGTGAACTCGCTTCCGTCCCTGAGTGAATATTTCATAAGAAAAAGTAAAGAAATAATTACAATTGTAGGTACAACACTACAACCTAAATGGGAAATTAACCACTACAAATTGGAGAAAATCCAGCCACAATGTTGGTATGAGCTTTTTCGGTTTTTCCTCTGTTTAAGGTAATACTAGAAATAAGCTATTAAGAATATAATTTTTGTTAGGCCTCATCCAAATATTAAACTAGTAAGTTTAAAACTTTCATTTCAAATTGAATTTGGCCAGAATTGCCAAGTGTGTGAGAAAGAGAAAGAGAGAGAAGACTTTTAGGGCCTGTTTGGAAAGCCACACAGGTAATTGGAATTGGGTGTAATTACACAGTTTGACCAGTTTATTTGACCAAACAATTACTTGATTAGGTGGAACTAGGTGTAATTTAGAAGGTGTAATTACACTCTCCAATTCTCAAGTGAGGGCTGAGAATTGGGTGTAATTACACCCTGTAATTGTAGTTACTTTTTAATTTCTTTCTTTGTTTTTTTTTTTTTGTTGATTTTTTTGATTTCTATTATTTTAACTTCTTTTTTATTTTATTTTTTAATTATTTTAATTTTAAAATATTTTTTTTTTATATTATTTATCTTTCATTCCCTTTTTTCTCATTCCCAATTTTTACTTCTTGTGATTCCATTCCATGTAATTGCTCATATTTTTTTTTTAATTTTATTCATTTAGCATAACTGTGTTATTATTCTAAGTTTTGAAACTACACCTCTCAGTATTAGAAAGAATGAGTAATTAACAAATTTCGCATATAATAAGTAATATTATTAAAGTAAAATTTCGTTGCGAATGAGGTCATATATAGACTTATATTTTCCCTTTCTTTTAAATTATATTTACTTAAGTTACGTCGGAACTTACTTATGTAATGTTAGAATTTGACATAAGAATATTATGTTAAACACCTTTTTTATTTATTTAGAATTTATGTTATATTTTTTATTTTAATTTATTTGCTTTATTACTATTGAATTATTATTTTACATTGCATGCTGTTTATTTTTCAGTTACAGTTGATAGATTTTTTTTTTTGGTTAAACATTTGGATAATGTTATGACATTATATTTATAAATATTAATTTTTTTGGTCAAACATCTAATCCATGATGTTCTCACAAAAAAGCCTGCCTTTAATTTTTATTATTAATTAAAATTAAAATATGATTAACTTGAAAAATATATATATAAGTCATTTTTTACAATATTAGTTACAAATATATGATTATTAATGAATATATTTTCAAGAAATAATGTGTTGTTAAATACATAATTTAATATCATCTTTAAAGGAACATATTTTTCAAAGATTAATTTTATATTTTTGATAAGAAATTTTATTTTTAAATTAAACTAACTGTGTAATTACACTTGTGCAATCAAACAGTACTCTCGTAATTACACTGTAATTACACTTGTGAAACCAAACAGTACTCTTGTAATTACACTGTAATTACGTGATGACAAACAAACAAGTCGTAGTAATTACAATACTGTGTAATTACTACCCTAGTAATTACACCAATTCCAATTACCAGGTGGCTTTCCAAACAGACCCTTAATAAAGGAAATTTGGCATGGTGTGCTAATTCATAGACCTAATTGGCATATATTAACCAAACTTTAATAAGTTGGCATAAATAGGCCATTAATTGTACCACATGAACCATAAATCAGCCCCCGCATATTGTTTGTTTCCTATTTCTCTCCTACAATTTCCTACTCTCTCTTATTTCCTCCCTAAAATCGATCCAATCTCTCTCTCTCTCTCTCTATCTCTCTCTTCTTCTTCTTCTTTTTCCATTCCGTTGTTGTGTATCTCTCCTTCACTTTTCACTCTCTTTCCTTCCATCTTCTTAAATTTCTCCAATCAAAATAAAAAATGGGAATTTTCCATAGTGTAGAGGACATATAAGAGATATTTATATTTAGCAACTACACTTTAGTTTAATTACATCTAGTAGCTAAATGTTGTATTTCAATTACACAAGGTAACTAATTCAAAACCCATCTCCTCTTATTCCATTGTATCAATCTTTTCCCTCAACCCCCCCCCCCCCTCTCTCTTCTCCCTCAACTCTCTTTCCTTTTTCACTCTCTCTTCTCTGTCGGCCAGCCGCCGCCGGTCATCTTCTCCGACGGAGCTAGCCTCCTCCGCCGCCAGTCATCTTCTAAATTCTAGTAGCATTACATCTATTACTTCACCTCTACTACTGATTCAAAACACGGGACGTGGCAAAGAGACAAGCGGATCTTATGATGAACATTTATTTGGCTTGATCTACCTCGGAGGCAAATAGTTAGCTGTATTTTTTCTTTGTTTAGGGTCATGTTTATTTAGATATTGGAATTGGAGAAGATATATGGCATTACTGCCTCTTTCACGATTTTCATGTTCTAATCGAAATTCTTAAGACTCAAGATCGATCGCGGCGACGGACTTCGCCGTTAACTGCGGTGGGAAAGAAATAGTTGACGGCAGACGACTCGGACGACGGCGCCGATGCCGAATCTGAGCGCATTCGCTCAGATCTGAATGTATTTCTTAGATTTGAGTATTCACTGTTGTTGTTGCTTGAGATGTATTTGTTTTTATGTTGAATACATAGAAAGAAATGGTTTCTGGTTGGATCCTTACCGGACGACGGCGCCATAGCAGGCAATGGAAATATCTCTAGCGGTGTATTTTAAGATCTGAGTGTATTTTATTTCTTGAATCTCAAATCTAAGTGTTTTTTTTTTTTTTTTTGTATCTCAAATCTGAGTGTATTTTTTATTATATCTCAGATCTAAGTGTATTTCAGTGTATTCGTTATTTTTTTAGTGCAAAATAGAGTGTTTCTTTATGTATTTTTCGCTTGTATTTCGAAGGAGTTTTTTTTTTTTTGTATACAAATTGTTAGAAGCTGTGCGTCCACTAAATAGTGTATGTGAGGGACCTGGTTGCGTATCAGTTCCCTTATGCAGTGCAGTAAGTAAAGAAGGCACGATTTTTACCGTGAAAAACTCCTTGCTCAAGGGATTAAAAATCACGACCTACCCCAGTAGGATTTCAACTCCACTACACGAGCAACTTCAGGTTACAACTCTATCATAAGCTAGGAACTAACTCCCATAATCCCTCACCCTTGCAATAACGCTTATGCAACCTAGGAACTAACCCCCGTAGTCCCTCCTCACTTGCAATGCTCCGATTGCAAGCACCTCCGCTTGACTAACTCTAACCAAGGACCACTAATACACCTAGACTAACTCTAGCCTAGTGTACCACTCAAAAGCTTGTGGAAACACACTTCCAACAAGCACACTTTGAGAATTTAAGACACCTACAAACAACTTCTAAACAAAAAGAGTAGGTTTACAGTTTAAGCACAAACGAACAAAGACTTACAACAACATAAAGAACTTAGACTAAATCTATGTTTAGATCGGGTTCTTCAGTTTTGCAAGTGACTTGTTCTTGAGAGAACTTGAGAATTTGTGGTGGCAAAGATTTTCTCGATTTTGATTAGGCTTTCAAGTCTACTTAATATGTTGCCATCATGTTGTATATATTGTAGGAGCATGTGGGATGGATAGAGACCACTTATTCACTTTGACCTAAAGCATGGGCCAACACACAATCTTTGTGTACAAAGATGGCTCGGCTTTTTACAGCAATGTTTTTGCCCGATAAAGATGCAAGGTGCACAGAAGGACATACACTGTGTCTTTATCTGGTTCTGAAACATTTTGGCAATCATCAAAACACGAATGCACTTGGGACTATCAATTTTCCCTTTTTTGATGATGACAAACTCATAGACTGATGTTCCCTCTGAGAACCAGTTTCCCACTTGTTCCCTCTGCGAAGCAGACCATCATTGTCAAGGTACCTGCAACATGTTAGCAACATAATACCAATTTCAACTGGAAGACAAACATTGCCACAATATCATCACATATCAATCTTCCAGTTCTTCCCCCTTACTCAGCACATCTTCCTACAGTTATGAATTCCCCCTTTAATCATCGCATGTTCAGCACAATTCTTCGATATTCCAGTTCTTCTGCCTTGCAGTTTACTGTCTTCCCCCTTACGGTTCACCTTACAGTTCATTGCCTCACAATATCTTCCCCCTTTTGGCATCATCAAAAAGAATAAAGCACAGCCAGCAAGAAGTTCAGATATATTAACTCATAGCCACAGGGGCAACATAAGCATGAGTAAGATAGAGGAAAGCAAGCTAGCAATAATGCACAGGAACACAACAATATGCCAATAGAAAGATCAGCACAAGTGCAGATAGTAATCAATTCAGTGTACACAAATGATAGTTAAACTGTAGATCTACCAAAATTCAGGAAAAGGTGACTTCAATTTTATGCAAAAGGGATGGGGAATAGGAAGGATTTTTTGGACAGTGTAGAGACTTGAAGGGGCTGAGCAAGTATAGGTCAATTTCTATGGGCTTGACGATCCTTTATCATCTCATCTCTGAGTGCGTCCACTTGAGTTATCAACTAATCCCTCTCTGCCCTTGAGTTATCAACTAATCCCTCTCTGCCCTTGAGTTATCAACTAATCCCTCTCTGCCCGTAGCTTCTCAATTTCCTTTTTTTTTCTTGCCTGGAACCTCTTTCTTTCAGTCGTTCAGCCAATTGGGCTTTTCGAAGGGCATTGTTGTTCTTGAGTTGTTTGATCTCTGCATTTGCCGCTTCTTGAGCTTCAATTAGAATTGAGAGAGGGGATGGACTTCCAGCACTTGGTCTCTGTGGCACAAACTCACACTCTTTCAGGGTGGCTACAGAGAACACATGGTCCTTAGTTCCCAAGAAGGCTCTACCAGCTCTTACATTAAAGTGCGCAAGTACTTTCGTTAAGAAAAGTCCATATGGGAGACTAGGTCTGCTACAGTGACGGTAGAGTATCCCTCCATTCTTAGCAAAAGGCTCGTTGATGCTCAAGGTTAAGCTCACTCTTTCAGAAACCAGCTGTTGTTGCACACCCTGCAACTTGAACAATGACTCTCTTGGATTCTAGAGATCTCTTATTCGCTACAGCTCTCAGTCTCGCTGTCTTTGCTCCTAAGATTTTCCCAAGTGTCAACGTAGTGAGCACACACACGGTCAGAATTATTGTTAGGGCCAGAGCATTATCAGACCAGAGCAGATTCTTATAGAATTCAACCACTTCTGCTTCATATAAACATGGTGGTGGTTAAGTAAAAAGATAGCTCCGCTCTTAGAATTCCACCACTTCCATCAAAACCTTCATTTCTGGCTCCTCTCTCAGTCTTGACATTTAAAAAATCTCCCAAGGAGAACCTTTTGATTTTGTAGGTTCTTTTAACTACTTCTCCTCTTGGAGGAACCTGGTCTCTATGCTTCGACGGTTTAGGGAAGAGAATAGAGGGCAGGATGAGAAGGATGTCTTTTAAACAGGCTGATAAAAATGATTGAAGTTTTTCTATTTGGAATCGTGTTAGGTCTAATTCCTATTACTTTGGCTGGATTATTCGTAACTGCATATTTACAATATAGGCGTGGTGATCAGTTGGACCTTTGATTACTTAACATCTCTTTTTTATTGAAGGGAATTGATATATGGTCGATTTTGTAAAAAATCAAATAGAGAGGAATTTCTATTTGTACCTCGTAAAAAAAGGAGTTAATGCTTTTGGAATAGGTGTAACGGAGGACAAGGAATTGGTTTAAGTGACGATTTGGCACAGATACTATTTTGAAAGATCTTGGAAGAGGAAAGGACCTATACTTTATTTGGCAATCTTATAGTTCAAATACATTTATGAGTACTGAAAGGAATACTGACCTGAGATACGGAGACTTGATCTCTGAACGGTAATTTGAATGTACCAGTAATCACTGTGAACTATGCATAATTGCTTGTGCATTGCTTGTGCATAAGTTCTCCTGATCCTCCCATGTATGTATACTTGTAATGGTATAAAATGAGTTAGATATAGCCAAAAAACACTTGCCAGCGATGTACCTAGCCTCTTTTGTAGCCATTGAGAGATCCCTTCCATTTGACCTCAGTCTTGCATCTTGGAGCTGTCACGATTTACTAATTTATGTTGACTATTCCTTCTCTCTCCCACCCCTTTAGACGATGCCAGTAGTTGGATTTGGGAACCCAAACCAGCTTGGGTCCTGTGTAGCTGTAGAAAGGATGGATTAAAGTTCTTTCCACTTGTTAGAGGCTGTGCGGCCAACAAATAGTGTATGTGAGGGACCTGATTGTGTACCAGTTCCCTGACGCAGTGCAGTAAGTAAAGAAGGCACGATTTTTACCGTGGAAAACTCCTTGCTCAAGGGATTAAAAATCACGACCTACCCCAGTAGGATTTCAACTCCACTACACGAGCAACTTCAGGTTACAACTCTATCTTAAGCTAGGAACTAACTCCCATAATCCCTCACCCTTATAATAACGCTTATGCAACCTAGGAACTAACTCCCGTAGTCCCTCCTCACTTGCAATGCTCCGATTGCAAGCACCTCCACTTCACTAACTCTAGCCAAGGACCACTAATACACCTAGACTAACTTTAGCCTAGTGTACCACTCAAAAGCTTGTGGAAACACACTTCCAACAAGCACACTTTGAGAATTTAAGACACTTACAAACAGCTTCTAAACAAAAAGAGTAGGTTTACAGTTTAAGCGCAAACGAACAAAGACTTACAACAACATAAATAACTTAGATTAAATCTATGTTTGGATCGGGTTCTTCAGTTTTGCAAGTGACTTGTTCTTGAGAGAACTTGAGAACTTGTGACGGCAAAGATTTGCTCGATTTTGATTAGGTTTTCAAGTCTACTCAATATGTTGTCATCATGTTGTATCTATAGTAGGAGCATGTGAGATGGATAGAGACCACTTATTCACTTTGACCTAAAGCATGGGCCAACTCACAGCTGTACTTGTGTGCGCAAAGAAGTGGCTCGGCTTTATAGCATCTCTTGCCAAATGTGTAAGGTGCACGAGAGCATTACGGACAGTCTCTCTATCTGGTTTTGAAACGATTTCACGATCATCAAAACATGAATGCACTTAGTACTATCACTAATGAATACAGTGAATTTTGAATACAACTGAATATCCCTGTATTTTTTTGCATTTATGTTGTTTGAATACAACCGAATTTAAATACAATAAGTTGAATACAGTGTAAAAGTTGTTACGAATGAATACAGCCAAATTGAATACATCCGAATTGAATACAGTGAAACACAGCCGAATTGGAATACACGTTACTGTAGCTACTAAATGTAATTAGCAAAAGTGTAGTTATGCCTAAAAAAAAACCCAAAGTGTAGTCATTTGTGTAAGTTGCCCATAAAAAATCTATCATGATATATGGTGAAGTACCATGTATACATTATGGGAATTCAATGGAGATGGAGAATACCATGTATACATTCTGGTATAAATTGTGAAGTGCCATGTATACATTCTGATATACATATTGTGAAGTACTATGTATACATTATGATACATAATGTGAAGTACCACGTGTACATTATGGGAATTGGACGGAAAAGAAAAGTACCATGAATACATTCCGAGAATTGTGAATCACCATGTATAAATTTTGAGAATTGGACAAACTTTCGGATATACATATTGTGAAGGCATCTTCAGTTATGTTTACAAATGATAAGAATGTATACAATGTAGCACATACATAGAGTAACCCAAAATATTCTTGATTAAAAATTTTATATACCGAAATTATTTTATAAATGTTGCTATATATCTTATGTATTTTTTGCCTAATCCACAAAAATATACTGAGAATATGTATTATGTAGATATATAATAGTTATTTATTATGTATAAAAAAGGATACAAATATGATACCAACCATTCATTAAATATAACCTTTTAAGTTTTAAGAAGAAATCAATCTTTTTCTTGATATATTTTGACCGTAGAATATATACATTATGTTTAGGGGTGGGCATAATTTGGGCCAACCCAAAATTCAAATCCAAATCCGAACTTTTTGGATATTTGGTTTGGATTTCTGGATTATGGATTGGACATCGTATTTTATTTTTAAAATTTTTGGATTTTGGATTGGATATCAGATTTAGTACATATCCAAAAATTTGAATTTTTTATATCTTATATTTAGCCCTACCCATATTATATGTGCTCAATACTAATTAGTCTAAAGGTCCAATAGATTAATACCCTATAGCCCTATCCATTATAAAATTAAGCCCAATAAAGGAACTTTCCACCAAATTAAATATAATATAGCTTACAAAGCTGGAGTTTATTTCACTACTTTAAGAATAAGGTAACTTCTAATGAAACAGAGGGAATAATGTAGAACTGAACTACGTGACTTAATACCTTTTGGTTTAGTGGTAACAACTATTTGTTAAATCCACATATTTTGTTTCACATTATAAGACTTATTACTTGGTAACTGGGCCACATGAATTTGGTTCCTAATAAGCCTGCCTTAAAGGCTCAAAAGTCAAAATTGAAAATCTGAAATGTCCAAACTGATTAAACCAAAATCGGACTTAAAAAATCCAATCCGATCCTTGCTTATTTGGATTGGATTTGGATTGTAATTTCTACAATCCGAAAATCGAAAATCCAAACCGAATTTTCATATCCATTTCAACGGCCCGAACGCCCACCCCTAGTTATGTTGGATATAATATAGGCTGAAGTAGTGAAAACACCCATAAACTTGACACTGTTTTGTAGTTTAGTCCCTGAACTATTACCACACTTAAAAACACCCTTAATCTTGGCTAACTGAATTTTAATTCACCCCCGAATTGACATGCCACAGCAAGTGGAATGCACTCGCTGTCCACTTGGCATTTTCGTCCTATTTGTCCTCCACGTAGATAAATTATTTTTTTTTAAAATGGTAAAACTGATTTTTTTTAATAAAAAATCTGGAACAATGGATTTTTTTTTTTTAAATCTGGAAAATTTGATTAAAAAAAAAAAAAACTGGAAAACTAGATTTTTAATTAAAATATCTTTAAAAAATGTATTTTTTTTAAAAAAAATTTGAAAACTTGATATGTTTTAAAAAAGTGTCCTAAAAATTTCAGATTTTCATGATTCTTGTAGGACACTTCTTTAAAAAAGAACTGGAAAATAGTTGATTAAAATTGGAGTTTTATATAAATATGGAAAAACTAATTTTTTTTAAAAATGTGGAAAACCCTTTTTTTTTTTTAAAAAAAAATGCCGGTAAATTAGATTATTTTTTAAATCTAGAAAAAAGTTGTCATTTTTCCACTTTATTCTTTAAAAAAAATCAGTATTCGCATTTTAAAAAAAGTCCAGGTTTTTAATTAAAAATTCAATTTTCTAGATTTTTTTTTAGAAAAATGGGTTTATTCAGTTTTCCAGATTTTTAAAAAAGTCCAGGTTTTTTTAATAAAAAAAATAATCAAAGTTCCAAATTTTTAAAAAAAAAAAAAAAAAAAAAAAAAAGGGGGGGGGGGTTTGCACATTTTTTTTAAGAAAAGTTCAGTTTTCCAGATTTAAAAAGTTCCAGATTTTTTAATAAAAAATCCAATCCAGATTTATTTTTAAAAAATGGGTTTTCCACGTTTTTTCAAAAATTAGTTTTTTTTTTTTATCTTAAAAAAATCCATTTTTTAATGGAGGAAGGGGATGATATAGATTTTGGAATAGGAAAAAAAAATTAAAGGGAAATGTAAAAAGAAATTGATTCTTCTTGCTTTAAAAAAAAAAAAAAATTGATGTGGAAGCTTCTCATGCGTGTGTAGGAGTTTGGGCACACTTGCTGTGCCATGTGTCAATTCGGGGATGAATTAAAACTCAGTTAGCCAAGCTTAGGGGTGTCTTAAAGTGCATCAATAGTTTGGGAACTAAAGTTGCAATTCGTGTCAAGTTTAGGGGTGTTTGAATCACTTCAGTCTATAATATATGGAAGATGAAGAAGGTCTTCGGGCGTTATATGAGCTAATTTGGCTAAAAAGTAGGCAGAAATCATTTTGAACTATTATATGAATGGATTCTAGTTCAGTTACACCTTGATAGAAGGATTTATTATGGAAAATTATGTCACTATTAATTGTGGTTTTGTGGGGCGGGGGGGGGGGGGGGGGGATATTCTACCGATTTTAGAGAAAAGAATATTTTGCTTAGCATGATTTTAGGGGCTGGATACAAAATTGGCTACATAATGACATTATTTTAGGACTGTTTTTGCTAAAAATATTTTGGTCAAAGAAATGCCAATTTTATGTATGACTTGTACCATTATATATGTCAATGCCCCATTAATAAATACTTCCTCTGTCCATTTTTACTTATTCATGTTTGTCTTGACACACACCTTAAAAAGTACTCTCTTTGTCCCAATTTGTGTGATATACTTTCCTTTTTAGTCTGTCCCAAGAAGAATGATACATTTCTATATTTTTAAAAAAATTGACTTAAAATTTTCCTTTTTACCCTTAATGAAATGATTTACAATCACACAAATATCAATGCCTTGTTTTAGACCACAATTTCAAAAGTCTTCCCTTTTTCTTAAACTTCGTGTCTATCAAACTATATCACATAAATTGGGACAGAGGGAATATTAATAAAATGATAAGTTTATTATATCACCCTTAGAATCTAACAAATTCAATGTTTTGGCATATGTGTTGGGAAATGATTATAGTTAATAAGAAGGGTAAAATAGGAACTAAAACGATAAATGTTGTCTTGATTTGTTAAACTGGACAAGTAACACTGGACATGTATTATTAATATAGTGGATAAGTAAAAATAGACGGAGAGAGTATAATATATCACACAGATTGAGAGAGTACAACATATCACACAGATTGGAACAATTATAGGGTAGAAAGGGATCCAAGATTAATAAACTAAAGACAACTAAAACGAAATAACACACTTAAAAATGGGTTACATGATCTTGTTTTTTAATTTTTTTTTTTATTAGTATTAGATTAAATCACCAACCATTCAGTCACTGAAATACAACCATTCAGTCACTGAAATAACACTTAATAATAAAAGCAATACATAAATCTAACCTAAAAGAAGAAAAAATAAATTTTATATAGACTAATGTATGGTAGCGAGAAAGTGACTCAGTTGTTATGGAAGTCAATGGTTTAGTGACTTCTATTAAAGTCATTTATAGCTCTAACAACTTTAAATAACTCTAAAGCAATCTAGGTTTTCATGACATTGAATTTCAGTAGGATTTCATTCATCTAAGTTGCTTAATGAAATGGATCACTATTCACTATATAATCGATAACAACTTTACAAAAATAACAACGAATGAACTTGAACTTAAAAAAATGAGAAAAAGTTCTTAATCAAGTGTTGGAAGAAAAGAAAAATATAGGAGGATAGCTAGTGTAGAGAGAGTTGTGAATCACCTAACTATGGCAATCAACATAAGCAAAATGATCCATTGTCGGAGAATAAATAGGGTCTTTTTTTTTCATTTAGTGTCCAGAAAAGTATCTGCTTTTGACTTCGATTAATTTAGATTTGTTTCGCATAAGACTTATTAAAGAGGAAACTTTTCCTATCAATTTTTTTTCTTCAAAAATTTGAACCTGAGATCTCTAATTCTTTTTTGGCAACCAACGTAAATTACCATTAACAAACAAAAATAGTCAATACACCTAAAGAGTATTCAATCTCCGAATCACCTTCTAGTAAGGGTACTAAGAGAAATGAGCCTCCAACAGAGCTATAATTACACCAAAAATTTCTGCAGCAACCATCTATATGTAAGCCTTAGTAGACAATTTAACTAATTCAAGTCTATCTACATATTCCTTCTTTATCTGTGTAACTACTGAGATCTCTGGTTAAGAGTGAAAAAATCTTATCTATTCTACCATAATACTTAGCGGTAGACATAGGGGTCCATAGGTATATGGTTCATAATTTAAAGGTGTACTTTTGAATTATAAGCTGACATTAAGAAACCAATGATTCAAGTAACGACAATGTTGTTTCCCCTCCCTATGTTATTGCAATGTCTTTGTAGCGGACGCTCCTCCTACATACTTCCTTTTCTCTATATCTATTCACATATATTATGTCAGAGATGTCTCTGTTTGTTTCTGTTATTATTATTATTATTATTATTATTATTATTATTATTATTATTATTATTATTATCCCCTCTTAGTTTCTATCCAATATTCTCTATCTAATCGTTCAAATTATTTTGAGCCTTTTGGCCATCAACTCTCAAATTTCAAATGCAACTAATAAAGGAACATTACGGATTTTTGGGAATCTTGCAACTTTTGTAATTTTTCCTTTCTTAATTTCTTGGATTAATAGGGGAATAAAGGAAGATTACTGATTTTTTTATTGTTAACCTAAAAAATAAAGCAAACATCATTTTACTTTTGATTAAACAATTGATAGTGTGAAATTATATACTAAATGATTGGTCTATATTACTTAAATTCATCCAAAAAATGGTATAGTCAAATATAGATTCTTTTTTGAAATAATAGCCGAAGGTTTTGTAACGTTTTTTTAAAATAAGTTACTGTTTACCTGTACACTTCTTGCCATAAGAGTCATGCACAAGCTTCACCTTGAAGTTTCATTTTGAATTATGATTTCACATTTTCCGACAAAACAAACATCCCACAGTGTACATTTTACACAAAAAGTAGTTGATTTGATTTTTTTTTAATCTTTTAATTATTAATGGTATCACACAATGGAAACTTGAATGTAACGTAAACATTTCAACTCTGATCGATGAATCTATTTGTTTATAGAAGGACTTGTCAACTAGCAATTTTGCGATTTCAAGAGGGACGAATCAAGTATTATTTTTTTAATCACACATAGGCTTTACATTTCTTGATTATAACCTTTATAGATATCATACTAGCCATGTCAAAAGGAGGTATCAAACTAGGCGTTTGGATATGATTTTATTGAGATTTAAGAAAAAAAAAAATTGAAGTTAAGTAAAACAAAAAAGGGCTATTGGAAGTTGAAACTGTGTTTGAACATGAAAACAAAATTAAAATTAGTGAAAACTTGAGAATTTCCTAAATTAGTTTTTAATGGGTCAGTTTAACCAATAAATACTTATTTGAAATAATCTTCAAATATTTCAAATCTTATTCATGGCCAAAGGGCTCCGGATTATTCACGCTAAACATTCAATAATTTAAGATTGCAACTTGAGAAAGGTTCAATATTTTAAAAAATAAATAGAAATTATTGATGTACAAATTATGTAGCTAATTAATCATCGAAATCCGCTGCTAGTGCTCTTATTTATCGACAGATTAGCGACAAATTATCAGAGGGGCGTCGAAATCCTTTCTATTGGTTCTTGCGTGGCAGTTGGTATAGATGATGAAAGGCGGGCCGCTTTTCGGGACCTATTCTCAACATAGACGGCAAAGCCGGAACGTCGACCGCAAACGAAGGATGGCCAGGCCCCGATTCCCAGTGTTAGGGTATTCCCTATTATGAGCCTACTCAGATCAGAACAAAACGAGTTGATTCTCTTTGGCCGGTCGGCTTGTTGCAACCTTCGCATTTCCTGCTGAGATCCCAAGTCTCCAAGTGGGAGTTGAAACTGACAAAGAAGATGGTCCATAGATGGCGAGACAAGAGGATCAAATGGAAAACACGTCAAATCTCATCCTCGTAAGTCGTAGGATAGTAATTGGAATCATAAGTCTAAGAATGTTGTCAAATCTAGATTAATAGCACAAATGAACAAAATTTCAAGGTTCCTACGTCCAAATTAATTATACTACTCTACTGTTTTTAAGTCAATTTTCAAAGTTTTCCCAGATTCAACGGATTATAGCATAAAATTTTGGAGCTTTGTGTGTGTTTCTATTTGAATTGGGAGATATGAGGACTAGATGTCTAGATTAGGCTTTTGTTATAAAGTTTTTGTATGAAGCACAAATATTAAAATATGTGTTTGACACTTCCTTCTAAATATGATTATTCAAAGTTAAAGTTTATTTTCTCTTTCGCTTTATCATAATCCTGCTGAAGAAAAACCTAAAATCGTGTATTTTTCTTCTTACGGCAAATTTGATCAAGTTTGTTAGTCTTTCTTTTAGCAAAAGTTAAAAGAAACAAATACTTATATAATGAGAGTTGTCCCTTCAAATTAAATACAATATAACATATCAAGAAAATTCAAGAAAAATTGATATAAGTACTTCGTATGACAAGTTGCAGAACTAATTCCTCATAGGATAAACAAGTACCGGCAAAATTTTACAACAAAAACTACATTCTAGATTTGTCATGAAAAAAAGGATAAAAGCATTTCAAATCAATGTTCTTCTGTGATGAATTTGGTAAACATTGCTTTGCTGTCTAAAGAAGGATACATGGAGAGTGGGTTAATTTTTGTACTACTTACGTCCCACAAAAAGTGGGGTATAGTTTGTCGTAAAAATATGAGTATAATGCATCTAATTTGCAGTATGAATTTCGAAATCAATTTTATAACTTTAAAAATAAAATTGAATATTTCAGAAACCATCTAAAAGTATAGAAAATCTCAAATTCCATTTTAAATCTTTTGATAAATACTTAAAAATTATAGTCAAACAAACACGATTTAATTCGCCAGATTATAATAGTGAATACCTTTTGGGAAAGAGAGTAAATTTTTAAATAATTCCAG